>NC_057804.1:178786065-178871940 GCF_018294505.1 Triticum aestivum
TTCATCCCAGAGGCAGCATTGATCGGCTTCAGTTAGCAGCAGTAGCGAAGGAATCGCTCCATCGGGTTCAGTTAACAGCCATCGATCGATCGCTTGGGTTCAGTAACGCGTAGCCTGCAGTGCAATCGCTCGGGTTCAGTTAGAGCCCAACACCTCGCTCGGCTTCAGTTAGAGCCAACGCCTCGCACACACGCACGTACGTACGAGAGAAACGCGCATCGCTCCGCCCCTGACCTCCCACCATAACCGGTAACTCCCTGAAATTTTCCTCCCCCTTGCTTCTACCACGGTTTTTTCTGTCATGGATGGCCCAAAGAATGTCATGCAGCTGCGTCTCTGGCCCGCCCAGAACGAAAAGCCCATTTTCTGTCATGATTTTTTGTCATAGAAGTAGGAGCCCACCACATCTATGATGATACCGGGTTTTGTCACAATTATCGTCATAGAAGTGTCATATGTATGACAGAAAAAAATTCATTCGGCCCAAAATGTCACGGATCTGTCTTTTTTTTGTAGTGCTTGCATATCCTTGAACCGCTTGTTGATGTGGTCGAGTTCCTCATCGGCCACTCTCAGCTTCTGATTAAGCTCGGAAACCTCTATGGCCTGGGTGGTAGCCGCCAACATGGATGCCTGTCACACACATTAGCACAGTATATTAGTGTCTGAATTATCTTGGGATCCTCTGTTCGGATTGTTCTAATCCAGACAGAGTCTCGGGGGCTATTGTCTATACACAGGATTATCCTTTGCATATGATAAATTTGTTTAGAACATTACGTCGCATACCTCAAAGCCCGTAAGTAGGCTATTGAAGGCTTCGTTCAGTCCACTTTTTGCAAACTAAACCTTTTCCATAACCGCACACATCAGGGTGCGGTGCTCCTTCACGATGGAAGCGCGCTGCAGTGCTTCCTCTAGAGCATGAGCAGCCTCCGGATTAGCAGAGGCCGCTGCTCCTCCCCCCCTCTGTCGAAGGGGGTTGCGCATCCCTTCCCGGAGCCGCATTGGTCTCTGGAATGGTGTGTGCAGTGGGGGCCCGGACTGATGGGGCTCCCCGTTGTTAGTGGTCCTGGGGGTCGCCTCCCTCAGGTCTTCGGCGGTCGAGGTGTTAACCTCAGACACCTTCTCGACGCCCTCGTCCGCCCCTAGTCGGCCACGAGAAGTCCTTCGGGACAACACCTCGGTGTCCTCCATGGCAGTAGGCGAGGGGGCTCACGATGGTGCGTCTCTCTCCTCCTGCTCAGGTGACATAGAGTTCCCCTCCGATGATGGGGTGTTCGAAATATCACGGGGAAGGCTGAAAAGCAAACAATAATATAACTTATATGACAGAGGCAGGTGAGCGGAAACTGAACAAGTAAGATTTTGGAAACTTACGAGGCAGCCAGGGGCTTCGCCCTGGGGGCTCTCTTGGGGATGTGTTCGGACTCTGAGTCCGAACTGACCGAAAGGGTTATCTTCTCCCTCTTCGGTGCCGCCCCCTCCGGGTTTTCGGACGCCGTCCTCTTCTTCTCCTCCCTTTGCGGGGGGAATCGCTCTCCACCTCCTCCTCTTCGTCCTCGTCTCCCTCATGGGAGGAGACGATCTCGGTCTCTCCGGACACAGCGTCCGAAGGGTCTCTGCGGCAGAGGCCGCCCTTGGGCTCCTTGCCCTTCTTCTCCGGCGCCTGGTAGGGCGCCGGGACCAGCATCTCCGTCAACTGGGGAGTGGCTGGGTCTTCTGGCAGCGGAGCCGAATTGTCGATCCTCTCGGCCTTTGTTATCCACCCCTGTGAGGAAGTGAGCTGATAAAGATTCCTATGGACTAAATCATTAACCGAACACGTCTTCAGAAAGGTTAATAACTAACAGAGTGGTCGGATTCTCGATGTCGAGCCCGACATCCTCGATCTTCATGGTCCAGCTCTTCTGGGCCTTGAAGAGCAGCTTCCATATCTCTTCGTGTGTAGTGCCGAAGAAGCGCTTCAGGGTCCGTGGCTCCTCCGGATTGAACTCCCACATGTGGGAGGCCCGGCGTTGGCAGGGGAGGACGCGGCGGAAGAGCATGATCTGCACCACATTGGTGAGACCGACATTTTTGCCCAACACATTGGTGATGCACTTCTGCAGCATCTGCACCTCCGTTTGGGACCCCCAACCGAGGCCCTTAGCGGTCCATGAGGTGAGCCTCATGGGGGTCCAGATCTGAACTCTGGAATTGCCACCCAGTTGGCGTGGCGGGGTTCAGTGATGTAGAGCCACTCCTGCTGCCAGACCTTGACGGTCTCGATCAAAGACCCTTTGGGCCACGTGGCATTGGGCAACTTGCTTACCATGATGATGTAGGGCGGAACCCTAAGGGCCGATCTTTCACATTTGGAGAGGATCCTACGGGGGAAACACGAAGAACGCGCGGAAGAACACAAGGAAATCACGGGGAAGAACGAGAGAAACACTCAACCGACAAGAGATCGATCACACAAGGTCTAGATCATCGAAGCACGAGTAACACGAGATACAAAGTCAACAACGGATGATACATGAGTAACCGTTCTTCTCCATGAGGAGGTCTTGATTGTCTTCTCTGGATGGAGGCCTTGAATCCGAATGGATCTACTCCGAGGAGGCACAGTCCGTCACGTGGAGTAGATCCGGTACGGATGAGCAGTGCTCTATCTCAAAATGAGCTATCACAATGCTAAGTCTCGAAGTGAGGAGGAGGAGTCCTATATATAGGCTAGGGGGGCGAAGGGGTACATGGGCTCAGCCCAACACACGCGCGCAGGCGCTGGCTGGATGATCCGGGCTGGTCCGGATGATCCGGGTGGAGGCCCAGATGAGCTGGAGACGTGGCTGGTGGCGGTGCAGGTTCGGATGTCCGGCTGGGGGTCCAGATGTCCGGGAAGGGTCCGGATGATCCGGGACATCGTTCGGATGATCCGGCTTCAGGTGGGAGCTTCGGGTGCCTTTGGTGCGCATTAGCCGGATCGTCTGGACCGGGGTCCGGATCGTTCGGGCTCTGTCCGGATCGTCTGGGCCGCTGTCCGGATCGTTCGGCCAGTCTGGGACTTGGCGCTTTTCCTCTCCGTCTTCACGCATGTCTTCCACTTCCGGTTCTCCTTGCTTCCTAGCTTCTCCATGGTTAACTCCTTGGTACCTGAGTATGCATAGCGTTTCCGTTTGAGGTAGTAACCATGTCTCATGTGAATCGAAAGGGAGTTGTGAGAGGAGTGATGTCACCTCGGTTTCATGAGCTCTTGCACGTGCTCGAGTCATAGGTACAAGTGGTGTTGTAGGGGATGTAGATGCGTCCATGGGATGATTGTGGGATGCTCCGCATCATCTCCCCCCCCCCCTTGGGAAAGATCCAACCTCGGATCAAAATCTTCATCACCATGGTAAGGCGAGAGGTCTTTGACGTTGAAGATGTCGCTCACTTTGTACTTGTCGCTTGGGAGGTCGATCTTGTAAGCGTTGTTGTTGTAGCATGCTAGCACCTTGAAGGGTACATCGGCTCGAGGGAGAAGTTTGGACTTGCATTCGTTGGGGAAGCGGTCCTTGCGAAGGTGTAGCCACACGAGATCGCCTATGTTGAAGATCATGGGTTGCTTGTTGACCTTGAGCTTGGTCGCTAGTCGTTGTACTTGGCGCTCGATGGTGTTTCTTGTATCCTCATGCATCTTCTTGATGTAGCTTGCTCGTGCAGTCGCATCCATGTTGGTGCGCTCTTGTAGAGGGAGAGGTAGAATGTCCAATGGGGACAATGGGTTGAATCCGTAGACGACCTCGAAGGGGGACTTGCCGGTAGTCGAATGTCTTGCACGGTTGTAGGCGTACTCGGCGATGGGTAGACACGCCTCCCACTCCTTGATGTTCTTCTTGATCAACACGCGAAGTAGAGTAGAGAGTGTCCGGTTCGTCACCTCCGTTTGGCCGTCGGTTTGAGGATGGTATGCGGATGAGAACAAGAGCTTGATTCCGAGCTTGGCGCATAGCGTCTTCCAAAAGTAACTCAAGAACTTGACGTCACGGTCGGAGATGATTGTCTTTGGAACTCCATGGAGGCGCAAGATTTCCCTACAAAAGAGATTTGCAATGTGTGAAGCATCGTCTATCTTGTTACAAGGAATGAAATGTTCCATCTTAGAAAATCGGTCCACAACAACAAACACAGAATCCTTTCCATTTTGAGTTCTAGGCAAACCAAGTACAAAATCCATGCTAATGTCTTCCCAAGGTTGATAAGGAATAGGAAGAGGCATGTAAAGACGATGAGATTGAGCTTTAGACTTAGCTTTGCGACATGTAGAGCATCGGGTGGTGAATCGTGAGATGTCTCGAAACATCTTGGGCCAAAAGTAGTTCTTGGAGAGCGTGGTGAATGTCTTATCTCGTCCAAAATGTCCCATGAGTCCACCTCCATGAGCCTCTTGCAAAAGGAGCAAACGAAGAGAACACTCGGGAATGCATAGTTTGTTATCTCTCATAAGATAACCATCCTTGATATAATATTGTTCCCAAGAAGTATGCATCAAACACTTAGCATAAGGAATAGCAAAAGATGGATCATTAGCATACAAGTCTTTGATGTGCTCAAAACCAATAACATTCAACTCAAGTTTAGTGACAAGCGTGCATATGCGTGAAAGTGCGTCCACAACTACATTTTCCTTACCCTTAATGTACTTGATCACATAGGGGAAAGATTCAATAAATTCACTCCATTTGGCATGACGCTTGTTCAACTTAGTTTTACCTTTTAAGTACTTAAGCGTTTCATGATTGGTATGTATGACAAATTCATGAGGTCTAAGATAATGTTCCCAAACATGTAGCACACGCACTAAAGCATACAATTCTTTGTCATATATGGGATAGTTAAGTTGAGCACCGGAGAGTTTTTCACTAAAATATGCAATGGCTCATTTTTCTTGCATCAAAACTCCGCCAATTCCGGTACCACTTGCATCACAATGGACCTCAAAAGTTTTGTCAAAATTGGGCAAAGCAAGAATCGGTGCATGAGTAAGCAAAGACTTGAGCTCATCAAAAGTGGTGGATTGCAAAGACTCCCAAATGAAAGGAGCATTCTTCTTACTCAAGGCATGCAAAGGAGCGGCAATAGTGCTAAAGTCTTTCACAAAGCAACGATAAAAACCCACAAGACCAAGAAAACTACACACTTGTTGCAAATTGGTGGGTTGGGTCCAAGTTTTAATTGCTTCAATTTTAGATTCATCAACATGGACACCCTTGGAAGATACAACAAAACCCAAGAAAACCACTTTGTCAACGCCAAATGTGCACTTTTTCATGTTGGCATAAAGACGTTCCTTGCGAAGGGTTTGCAAAACAACCCTAACATGATTAAGATGCTCTTTCATGGTTTTGCTAAACATAAGAATATCATCGAAGTAAACCACAACAAAGACTCCAATATAAGGGCGAAGCACATAATGCATAAGACGCACGAAAGTACTGGGAGCCTCCGATAAACCCATAGGCATAACTAACCACTCATATAAGCCAAATTTGGTTTTGAAAGCAATTTTCCATTCATCACCCTCTTGTATGCGGATTTGATAGTAGCCACTTTTAAGATCAATTTTTGAGAAAAAGTTGGCTCCACTAAGTTTGTCAAGCATATCATCTAAACGAGGAATGGGATGCCTATAGCGAATGGTAATAGCATTTATAGGTCTACAATCGGAACACGAACGGAAACTTCCATCTGGCTTAGGCACAAGTATAACGGGAACAGCACAAGGGCTTAAGCTTTCACGTACATGACCGTTGTCGATGAGTTGTTGTACTTGCCGTTGAATCTCCTTAGTTTCTTCGGGATTGACACGGTTTGGAGCTTTGTTTGGAAGTGGTGCTCCGGGGATGAGGTCGATTTGATGCTCAATGCCTCGAAGAGGAGGTAGACCCGGAGGTAGCTCACCGGGGAAAACATCTTGGAATTCCTGCAAAAGAGATTGAAACACTAAAGGTAGCTTGTGAGAGGTGGTAGTTTTTGGTTCCCCATCCTTGCACACAAGGACAAAGTGCATAACACTCGATGGGTTCTCACGCACTTCTCTCATCTCACTTTTTGTGGCAAATAGTATGAGGTTTTTCTCTCTAGGCAAAGAGGCGCTCAAGTTTGGCTTGTGGCTCTCATTCACTTTTTGGTGGATCACTTTCTCACTCTTCTCTCCATGATGGGTGGCTTGCTTGTCGGCTATCACTTGACTAGGAGACATAGGTCGTAGCACATATTCCTTCCCTTTCATCTTGAAGCTATAGTGATTGGTGTGCCCGTTGTGGATGACACCACGGTCGAATTGCCATGGTCGACCAAGAAGGAGGTGGCAAACAGCCATTGGGACCACATCACACTCCAAAGTGTCTTCATATGCACCAATTTTGAAGGAGACTTGGACCGTATGCTCAACTCGGATAGTGCTAGAGTCACTTAGCCATTGAACCTTGTAGGGGTGCAGGTGCTTCCTCTTGACCAATTGAAGCTTGGAGCATAGTTCTTCACTTGCCAAGTTGTGGCAACTACCTCCATCGATGATGACCTTGACGGACCTTCCGTTGATGCCGGCCTTGGTGGTGAAGATATGGCATCATTGGTCTTCTTCTTGTTGATGTTGAAGAGTCAAGACCTTTGAGACAACGAGAGCGGGGCTCAGATCCTCATCACAAAAGACTCGATCATCTTCATCCTCGTTCACGCGCCGGTGCATGGCCACTTGCTCAAGAGCTTCCATCTCCTCATCACTCATGGAGTCGTAGGTGCCATCGTCATTGAGGATCATGGTGCGCTTGTTTGTGCATTCATAGGACTTGTGGCCTCGGCCGCCGCAAGTCAAACACTTGAAGGAGCTTGTCTTGACGGTCTCATCGGTTGGAGTAGATGATGAAGCACGCGGCTTGAAGTTGCTTGTAGGAGGAGGAAGATGACTTGAACTTGCCGAAGTTTTCTTGTAACTTGACTTGTCGTCATTGCTTGGAGAAGGCTTGGTTGATGTAGATGTTGGAGTAGGTGTTAAAGCTTGGTTGTTGGAGAAGCCGTAGGTCTTGGATGAGTACTTGGCGTACTTGAAGTCATCTTGCACTTGACATTCCGCCTTGGTTGCTTGATGCACGAGCTCAATGAGGTTGGAGTAGGGTTGGAAGTCGGCGATCTTCTTGATGGGATGATTGAGTCCATTCAAGAAACGTGCCATTGTTTGCTCATCATCTTCCTTGACATTGGCTCGAATCATGGCTATCTCCATTTCCTTGTAGTATTCTTCAACACTCTTTGTTCCTTGCTTGAGGAGTTGGAGTTTCTTGAAGAAGTCGCGGTTGTAGTAGGTGAGCACAAAACATGCTTGCATGACATCCTTCATTTGAGCCCAAGTGGTGATTGGAGGTTCACCTCTTGCTTGTCGGCGCTCAAGGATTTGTTCCCACCATATGAGCACATAGTCTTGGAACTCAAGTGATGCCATAGCGATCTTCTTCTCTTCCTCATAGTTGTGCAAACGAAAGATTTTGTCGACCTTCAATGCCTATGAGAGGTACTCTTCGGGATCATTGCTTCCATTGAACTTGGGCATTGTGAATTTGAGCTTTCCATAGCGTTGCTCTTCACTGTGTTGTTAGCGATGGTAATGATGACGCCCTTGACGTGGAGGGTAGTCATCCTCTTGTTTCTCTTGGCGTGGAGGAAGTCCATGATCAACTTGCTCTTGTTGAACTTGAGGTTGAGGAGGAGCTTGTCGAGCTTGTTGAGGAGCTCGAGGAACTTGACGTTGCACACGTGGTTGGTAGTTCCGCTCTTGGATTTCTTCTCGAAGGGCTTCCTCTTGATTGCGCCTTTCGCGATTGCGGTTGGTGATGGCTCGACTTGATTCTTGAAGGGCACGTTGCGCCTCAAGAGCTTGCGCTTCACGTTGTTGTTGTTGAAGACGTTGAGCCTCGGCGTCTTGTTCCACTTGGTGTAGACGCGCTCGTTCTTCCTCTTGGTGTCGTAGTCATTGTCATTCTTGAGCTTGAGCAAAAGCGTCTTGGTTTGAGTGAGGACGAGGTACTTGCTCATCGACTTGCTCTTGTGAATTCTTGATGTGTAGCAGGTTGCGAGATGCATGACGGTCTTGACGCGCGGCTCATCGAAGAGTGTTCGATGACGGTGTACTTGAGCCGCAGAAGGAGTTGTCAGAGTGTCGACTTGAGTGGCTCCGTCTTGAGTATGATGATGTAGAAGGAGGACGGTTCACCAACAAAGCGCAGATCTCGTCCATTCTTGCATCATTCTCTTGCTTGTGCGCGTCGAGCTTGTTGTCGAAGTAGTCCCGTGTACGTTGCTCGTAGAGTCACAAGTCGGTGGCGAGGTTGTCGATGCAGTCGTTCATTGCTTGTTGCTCTTGATGTAGCGCTCATTGTGCACCAAAGAGGTGGCTCTTGGTGACGTATGATGACATGTCGTCGTCTTGCTCGATGAAGAGTGGGTTGGTAGAAGTACTCGGCCTATCCATCATTCCAGGCAAAAATGTGAGTGGTAGAAGGAGAAGAACTTATACCATTGTACCTTGACCGATGTTGATGATGAATCAAGTTCACTCAAATGCGGACAATGAAATAGCACTATTGGTACCAATCCTTGTCGGTTCTCACACCTACACAAGTAAAAGCTTATGGTGGAGCTTGGTTAGGATGGTGGCATAAAATTGATTGCAATCGTTAGTTTGACTTAAAGATGTTGAAAAAAGATTCGCAAATGCAACAAGTAGACCAAGCAAGATGTGGAACACGGAAACACACACACAAATAGAATAATGGGATTGTGCAAACCAAAAATGAGCCAAAATGTGGAATCCACGAAAATGCTCTTGTTGCACAATACTCGAGAGACGCTAGCACGATTGCACAATAGGCGGATACGAGCTTGTGCACAATCTACTAGGCAAAAATGCAACGACCTCTATCCCAAGTATGCTATATGTATGGTATTTCGGTGATATGATCCAAGATGATCAGGTATGACAATCTTAATGTAGTATGATGCTATGGTTCTTGCTTATAAGCTCTTTGCTTATCTTTCTCTTTTGCTTAAAAGCTTGTTTGGCTCTTTCACTTTTGAGCTCTTTTCTTATGCGATACTTCATGAACCAAGATAGCAATTGTATATGCAATGACAACTTTGTGACACAAGAGATGATATGGTATGTATGGTATGGTATGATCATTAATGTGCACAAGTCACATTGCCGGCAATACTCAATGGCTAGTCTCGATGGGTAAGCTACGCAAAAGATGGGATATGATGGTTATCAATGCAATTTCAAGGTATGACAAAGATGTCGTCGAAGTTACCGTCCGAAGCGATGATGAGTAGTCGACGAAGATGAGCGTTGGTGATGTTGATGTCACACCGTACCTAAATATCCGAAACACAATAGGACACGGGAAATCACAACTCAAATTCTCGAACCCAAAGTCGAATGGTGGTACGGAGGGTGTGTCGTGGGGGTATGGCAGGTGAAAGTGGTGGTGGTCGGCGTGGGGGAGTGCGTAGGCGTAGGTGGTGGTGGTGGAGAACTGCAAAAATGCAGTTTCGGCAGAGGAAGCCGGATGATCCGGGTCAGGGTCCGAATGATCCGGGCAGGTCAAACGCGATCGGGAACTGCTCGGGATGAACACAAAAACGGCGAGAATTTTGATGATTCCGCGGATTTTGGATGGATTTCGAGGGGGAGAAGGTAGGGAAAAGCAAGATCCACGAGTTACACACCGAATCCACGGATGAAAATCAACAAATCATCATCAAAACCAACAAATCACAAAAAAATTTGGGGGCTATTTTTGGTGGGGATTTTCGGATTTAGGACGAAATCAACAAAATCAAGCTAGAAAACACGGGGTAGGGGCTCCAAAAACGTGATCAACGTGGCTCATGATACCAAGATGATGTAGGGCGGAACCCTAAGGGCCGATCTTTCACGTTTGGAGAGGATCCTATGGGGGAAACACGAAGAACGCGCGGAAGAACACAAGGAAATCACGAGGAAGGACGAGAGAAACACTCAACCGACAAGAGATCGATCACACAAGGTCTAGATCATCGAAGCACAAGTAACACGAGATACAAAGTCAACAACGGACGATACACGAGTAACCGTTCTTCTCCGTGAGGAGGTTTTGATTGTCTTCTCCGGATGGAGGCCTTGAATCCGAATGGATCTTCTCCGAGGAGGCACGGTCCCTCACATGGAGTAGATCTGGTACGGATGAGCAGTGCTCTATCTCAAAATGAGCTATCACAATGCTAAGTCTCGAAGTGAGGAGGAGGAGTCCTATATATAGGCTAGGGGGCGAAGGGGTACATGGGCTCAGCCCAACACGCATGCACAGGCGCTGGCTGGATGATCCGGGGGTGGAGCCGAATGATCCGGGCTGGTCCGGATGATCCGGGTGGAGGCCCGGATGAGCTGGAGACGCGGCTGGTGGCGGTGCAGGTCCGGATGTCCGGCTGGGGGTCCGGATGTCCGGGCAGGGTCCGGATGATCCGGGACATCGTCCGGATGATCCGACTTCAGGTGGGAGCTTCGGGTGCCTTCAGTGCACATTAGCCGGATCGTCCGGACCGGGGTCTGGATCGTCCGGGCTCTGTCTGGATCGTCCGGGCCGCCGTCCGGATCGTCCGGCCAGTATGGGACTTGGCGCTTTTCCTCTCCGTCTTCACGCATGTCTTCCACTTCCGGTTCTCCTTGCTTCCTAGCTTCTCCATGGTTAACTCCTTGGTACTTGAGTATGCATAGCGTTTCCGTTTGAGGTAGTAACCATGTCTCATGTGAATCGAAAGGGAGTTGTGAGAGGAGTGATGTCACCTCGGTTTCAAGAGCTCTTGCACATGCTCAAGTCATAGGTCCAAGTGGTGTTGTAGGGGATGTAGATGCGTCCATGGGGATGATCATGGGATGCTCCGCATCACATGGCCCCGCCGCAGTCCGCATGTTGTCCGTCGACCACCTTCGACTTCACATTGAAAACCTTGAGCCACAGGCCGAAGTGTGGTGGGATGCGGAGCAGAGCCTCACACACGACGTTAAACGCCTATATGTGGAGGAAAGAATTTGGGGCTAGATCATGGAAATCTAGCCCATGGTAGAACACAAGGCCGCTGACGAAGGGGTGGAGGGGAAACCCCAACCCTCTAAGAAAATGGGAGAGAAAGACAACCCTTTCACCGGGCGCCGGAGTGGGGATGACTTGGTCCTCATTGGAGAGCCTCTGCGCAATGTTGCGGCCAGGTACCCCGTGCTCCGGAGTTCCTTCACGTCCTTCTCCGTGACTGAGGAGGCCTCCCACTTGCCCTTGGAGCCTGACCAGGCCATGGCTGGAGAAGGTGGTGGCGGTGAGGAAGACAAGAGCTTTTTCGGGCGCTGGAGCTTGAGATATTGGAAGGCAGAGGTTGGAAGAAGGTGTGGGGAAGAAAGGAGGAATCTTTTGCCCTCTTATAGGCGGTGAAAATGCCAACCGTCTCCCCACTTAGGCCTTAAAACTCGCTTATTCCCAATGAGAGTGTGCGCCGTGATTGGTTGGGTTACCCAAATCCCATTGATGAGAATCCCATAATAAGTGGGCATGATCTATATTTTGACAAGACGTGCTAAGGGGGCTCGACCTCGAAACACGAAACCAGGAGTGTGAAAACGATTCAAAACACTAAAGAGTCAAGTCATACGCTTCGCCGGGAAAAGTTGTCAGTAAAGACACTATTCCTATTTTTTATATGTTTTACCTTCGCGGCCAAGGGTTGTGTTAATTATACAGAGTCAGATATGGTTCTTTTATAAGGGAAAGCTGATGTATGGTATTCCAGGAGAGGAACCCGCCTCGCAATGCCGAAGACAACCCGTGTGCCGAACACGTCGTCGTGGAAGACTGGTTCAGGGGCTACTGAGGGTGTCCTGGACTAGGGGTCCTCGGGCGTTCAGCCTATTCAATATGGGTCGGACTAATGGACTGTAAAGATGAAGGAAGAAGACCACCTCCCGTGTCCGGTTAGGACTCCTGTATGCGTGAATGGCAAGATTAGGTGTTCGAATATGCTATTTCCTTTCTCTATAAGCCGACTCTGTACAACCCTAGGCCCCTCCGGTGTCTATATAAACCGGAGGATTTAGACCGGAGGCAAGATCATAATATTCATAGGCTAGACAAGTTAGGGTTTAGACATTACGATCTTGAGGTAGATCAACTCTTGTAACCCCTATACTCATCGAATACAATCAAGTAGGACGTAGGGTTTTACCTCCTTTAAGAGGGCCTGAACCTGGGTAAACATTGTGTCCCTTCGTCCACTATTACCATTGATCCTTAGACGCACAGATTGGGTCCCCCTACCCGAGATCTGCCAGTTTTGACACCGACACCGCCCCAACCACCGTGTACAACCGCTACTCCCTTCCATGAACACCTCCAGGAACCAGCACCTGGGCTCCCAGCGGTACAATCGCCCCCATGACCGGTACTACCGCCCTGCCTGCGCGCAGTGAAAGGGGTTTCACCCCATGTATCCCCCACTTACCCCTTGGACTATATATACTTGTCCCCTAGCTCCGTATTAGTGTTAGCAAAGGATGAGCTCATTTGAGATAGAGCTTTTCTCGTCCATACGGATCTACTCCATCGAGAGAGATCGTTCCCTCAACGGAGAAGATCCATCTTGGATTCAAGACCCCTCACGGAAAGACCCTCAAGACCTCCTCACGGAGAAGAACTTGCAACTTGTATCGTCCCTTGTTGATCATGGATCGTGTATCTCTTTATGTTTCAAGGATCTAGGACATGTGTAATCGAATCTTGTTGGTTTGAGTGATTTCTCTCCTCGTGTTCTTCGTGTTCTTGGTAGGATCCACTCCAATCGTGAAAGATCTGACATCTAGGGTACCACCCTACATTAGAAGAAGCCACCTAGCTACTAGCTATGGACCCATAGGTCTGAGGTAAACAACTCAGGCTTCATCGGTAGGGCAATAGGGTTCATGTAGAAGCCCTCCATGATCGAATCCCCCTCCAGCAGAGTACCGAAAAGGCCTCCAGATGGGATCTAACGATGTTAGAGACCTGCGGCGGCGGAAAAGTATTTTCGTGGATACTTTTGAGGGTTTTGGAACATATGTGAATATATAGGACGAAGAGGTAGGTCAGGGGATCCCCGAGGGGGCCACAAGGCAGGGGGCGCCGCCCCCTAGGGCGCGCCCTCCACCCTTGTCGCCGCCTCATGGCTCTTCTAGCTTGGACTCCAAGTCCTCTGGGTGTCTTCGGGTCCAAGAAAAATCATCGTGAAGTTTTATTCCATTTGGACTTCGTTTGGTATTCCTTTTCAGCGAAACTCAAAAATAAGGAAAAAACAGAAACTGGTAGTAGGCTCTAGCTTAATAAGTTAGTCCCCAAAATAATATAAAATAGCATAATAATGCATATAAAACATCCAAAATAGATAATATAATAACATGGAACAATAAAAAAATATAGATACGTTGGAGACGTATCACTTTGCAACCGGAGCTACCGGAGGTGAGGTCGAGGTGGTTGGGGCCGGCGGCACGACGATGGGAGAGGGGGTAAAGCAGTGGCGCGATGAAAGCACAAGTGCTCTCTGGGTGATTTTGGTAATTAATGTCAACATATCCCTTGTTGGACTAATACTTTTATCTAGTGTATTTCAGAGGATGTGGAACCCCTTCAAAATGCTAAGGACACATATTGGCAAAAGCTCAAGATTCTTCATTTCTATCTTAGTGATCCAAGATCACATTGAGTCCATAGGAAAGCCAATACTATTAAAAGGGGATGATGTGTTGCTTAATGGTCTACTTGCTCAAAGTGCTTAGTGATATTGCTCCAAAATTCTCAGCCACTTTCTCTTTTCGAAATATGTCCAAAACTCCAAGTCAAACTCGGCCCCACCGATTTGATCTATCTGGCGCCATCGAGTTCAGTTGACATAGCCACTGCCAGAAACCCTAGACAATTCGGTCACACCGATACAGATCTCGGTCTCACTGAGATGGCCCTGCAAACTCTCTGTTTCCCTTTGTAACATTTCAGTCTCACCGAAATGAGCAATCGGTCCCACCGAGTTTGCTTGACCAACTCTCTGTTTGCTCTTTGCTGAAATCGGCCTCATCGAGTTCAAGCATTTAGTCTCACCGAGATAAGGTTTTTCCCTAGCCCTAGCATCGGTCCCACTAAGTTGTTCCAGTGGTCCCACCGAGATTCTTAACGTTCACATTTTGAACTGAATCGGTCTCACCGAGTTCTTCTATTCGGTCTGATTGAGTTGGGCCAAATGTGTGTAATGGTTGGATTTTGTGTGGAGGCTATATATACCCCTCCACCCCATCTCAATTTGTGAGAGAGCCATCAGAACGTGCATACACTTCCACTACTCATTTTCTGAGAGAGAACCACCTACTCATGTGTTGAGACCAAGATATTCCAATCCTACCACAAGAATCTTGATCTCTAGCCTCCCCCAAGTTGCTTTCCACTCATTTCATCTTTCCACCATAGCCAAATCTATGAGAGAGAGTTGAGTGTTGGGGAGACTATCATTTGAAGCACAAGAGCAAGGAGTTCATCATCAACACACCATTTATTATCTTTTTGAGAGTGGTGTCTCCTAGATTGGTTAGGTGTCGCTTGGGAGCCTCTGACAAGATTGTGGAGTTGAACCAAGAAGTTTGTAAGGGCAAGGAGATCGCCTACTTCGTGAAGATCTACCCGAGTGATACAATTCCTTCGTGGGTGATGGCCATGGTGGGATAGACAAGGTTGCTTCTTCGTGGATCCTTTGTGGGTGGAGCCCTCCGTGGACTCGCGCAACCGTTACCCCTCGTGGGTTGAAGTCTCCATCAACATGGATGTACGATAGCACCACCTATCGGAACCACGCCAAAAATCTTTGTGTATTCAATTGTGTTTGCACACTCCAGTCCCGTCTCTTACTTTCTTGCAAATGGCATGCTTTACTCTTTCCGCTGCTCATACTTTTGCGATTGTGAATGTTTAAACTTGTGTTAAATCTCTACCTCAACTTGAAGAAACTAAAATTTGCCACTTTTACTTGTTGAGGGTCTAATCACCCCCCTCTAGACCCCGCTTCTTGATCCTTTCACGCGAGCGATGGGGGAGGGGTGGCGGGGGCGGGGCGAGTGGCAGCGCCGTCCGAGGAGCTCGACGGGGGTGTTGACAGCACGAGATGCGGCAACGAGCGACGACGCGAGTGGCGGCGGCACGATAGAAGTGGAGTGTGTGTGAGCGTGAAACAAAACTTTGCCTCTAAACATTTCCCCCAAATCGGCTAAGACAATGTGAAAAATAGCTATGGCGTTGGTGATGTCACCAACGCCATAGCTAGGCAAAGTTTTGTTTCACGCTATTTTTCAACCAACAATCTAATTTAATTTCGTTCAATACAAATGGTGAATAATAAAATACTTGAGAAGATTTATTTTATTAATATTAAGATATGGTTGATACCCTAGTGTTGCTAAATAATAAAAGATATTTAAAATCAACTTCGGTGTCATTTCAGAATTCTCTCGACAGAACTTTCTACATCCAATAAAGCGTTTCGGCTTCTTTTCATACACTTTGTTTTGATCTGGATTTCACCTTCTTCTTGATAGACGCCACGTTGTTGGTCGTCATGGTCATCTAGATCTTTCTTCTTGGACATGTCTTTATCGCTCTTTTCTTTCTGCCTTTTGTACAAAAGGTTTCTCACTTCCTTAACCTCCACACGGCCTTCCTGTTCGTTTAGGTGATTTTCATGTTCGGCCTCGTTCTTCATGCCTCCTCTAGCTCATCATCATGCGCCGCCCCTTCGACTTCGGCATCCTCCTCGCCCTCACCATGACTTGTCCATAATGTGTAATCAGACATGAAACTATGTTTCAACAAGTGCATATTCACACGACTAGTAGAAGGGTCAATCAAAACTTCGTTTTCGCACTTCTTACATGGACATAATATCTCTGTTTTGCCTTTGCGATTCATATCTTCCAAGGCCACCTGGAAGAACTTATTTATAGTTCGATTCATATATATATATATAATAATCGTTCACTTCACACAACTGCCTAAAAAAGGTTCAAAAATTATTTCAGCATTACTACCTTTTGCTAAAAATTGGAAACCGAAAATTTGACATATTACCTAGATTTGATAGTCGTTGATAGATCAAATCCATCAACGGCAAAGGACAACCATGTATGATAATTAGGATATGCAGAGAGACAAGATTGATGAAATTTAGAAGAGATAATGTTGAGAGCCTAAACTAGCGAGAGCATCTATGTACATAGAGCTGCAAGTACTTATGGCGTGCTGACCGTTTGGAACGTCAACACATCCATGAACTGATTATGGACCCCACCTCATATACTAATGATGTTGAATAAAATCTCACACCACAAGTATAAGAAATAGTGCTAGCGTGGATATTTTTGTGATGTCAGCAATATTCCATGGATGGTGCAGATGATGGGACCCACATACAAGTGACGTTCCCTAAAATTCGTACGCCAGCAATAAGCACATAGCGATGGCGTACACATTTAGCCGACGCTGACACTATTTGAAAAAATAGTGTTGGCATTGATGGAAAATGACACGCCACCAACGAGTTGTGACTAGCCGTTTTTCCGCTAGTGGTTGCATCCCCTCTTTTCAATCTCCTACTTTCGAGAGTGCATCTTGTGAGATTAAGAGAGTGGGTTGAGCATGTGTTGCTTGACCTTGCATTGCATTTGTTGCATTGTTTGAGCTCCCCGCATCGATTTGTTCGAGTGAGAGCCCGTGAGTTTATTACTCTTGGAGGCTTCCGCCTCCTAGACGGTTTGGTGATATATTGAGAAGTTTGTGAAGAGGCTTAGGTGGCCAAGGTTCCTCCGGAAGCTTCCTTTTGTGGTGTGCTCCATGAAAGGGTGTGAAGTGGCCTGGGTGGTCAAGTTCCTCCGGAAGCTTCCGTGCTTGTGGTGTGCTCCGGAGAAGCTTGTAAAGGTGTGATGGTCGCCTTCAAGACCAACCCC
This sequence comes from Triticum aestivum, assembly GCF_018294505.1. Classification (NCBI taxonomy): domain Eukaryota; kingdom Viridiplantae; phylum Streptophyta; class Magnoliopsida; order Poales; family Poaceae; genus Triticum; species Triticum aestivum. Next base: position 178,803,125 of record NC_057804.1, read on the forward strand.
AAGTGAATCGAGGACCGTCCATTGGGGGTGACTCGAAAGGGAGAATACGGTGAGTCACTTGGTGGCGCCCCGGAGCTTTGGCTTCGGCACCGCTCCAGCGGAGATTAGCACTCTCACGAGTGTGAACTTCGGGATAAATCCGCATCCCTAACTCACTTGTGGTTATCTCATACCTACACCCTTTACTTTCCGCAATTCATACTTGCCCATATTGATATATCTTGTGCTAGTTGAATTGCTTAGTTGTTCCTACATTTTCATATCTTGTGATATAGTTTGTGCTTGCTAGTTTCCCTAAGTGCTTATCTTGTTTAGCATAAATTGTTGATGCACTTAGTTGAGCCTAGCATATTTAGGATTCGTGCTTGAAAAGTATTCCTTTATTTTAATTCCGTATTAGGGTAAAGCCAAATTCGTAAACATTTTAAAACGCCTATTCACCCCCCTCCAGTCGTCATCTAGATCCTTTCAACATCCATCCCGACGTGTGCTGGAGAACATAGTCGGACTCCGACCGAAGATCTGCTTCGCCTTGCGCTCCACACCTCCTGCATAAAATCTCGTTCCATCAATGCGGGTTCACACGACGTGGTTTGCAGGCTCGCACGGGCTTGAAGGCCAAAGGAATGGCAACTACAGAGCTTTCGTCGCCCGTCGAACTCTCGCTCTCCGTCACGCTCTTGTCACTCATGGATTTGAGGATGTTTTAGATGAACTAGGTTAGGGATTTGGGAAGGGGGAACACACGCGAATTAGGGGTTTCTCGCGCCGATTCGGGCTCTTTAGGCCATATTTGGTGTGGCGCAAGTTAATTTCAAAAAAGGGAAGGGCTTTTATGCAAAACGATAGATATAGCCGCGAGAGGTGTACGTGTTGGCAGCACAACTTGCGGGTGTAGAGGAGACTTCATGATGGGCCGTATACGTTAGGTATTTTCGCGTACAGAAGGTATTGGACGATTTTCAACTACTGGGCAAACGCGAACCAACCTGTGGTTGAGATGGTTAGGTGGACAGTAGTATTCCCACCCCACCAGGGTTCAATCCTGGTGCTCGCATTATTCCTGAATTTATTTCAGAATTTCCGGCGATGCGCTTTCAGTGGGAGGAGACGTTCCCGTCGATGACGAGGCGCCTACGGTGGCTTCGTAAATCTCAAGATGATATGCCGGCTCAGTCTCTCGGAGATGCTCATAGGGGCTGGTGTGTGTGCGCGTTCATAGGGATGAGTGTATGCGCGTGTATATGAGCGCTTGTGTCTGTGTTGATGTAAAAAAAACTACTAGGGCAAACGTGGGCCAAGCGTGTAATTTCCTCGCAACAGTTCTCCTCCGTGCGTCGGCAGTCTCCGGTCTCACGCGAGCACCGGCCCCCCTTCCCACGACACACCTCCCCAATTCCCACTCCCTACCACCCGACCCCCTCCTACCTGGCCGCTGTTAGCCGTGCCGGATCTCCGCATCCAGATCGCTGAGACGCCCCCTCTGGAGCAGCTGGCGTCCTCACCGGACCCAACCTCTGTCGCCTACTCCCCGCCCAGCTCACTCTTCACCGCCGGGACCCCCTCCGTCGCGTGCTACCTCGCCGACTCCTCACTCTCGGGATCAGGTTCGCTTGTTTGCCATGGGGTGAGGTTGGTTCTAGTGGATCAGCAACTTCATGCCTACCTCGAATTGTATACCGTAGATTTGACTCTCTGTGTTAATTTTTACGGGTTGATCCGAAAGTTCATCTGACCCTTTATGTGCTACTATGATGGATGGTAATGATTGAAACTACATATAATAACTGATGCGCCACATTTTAGTTTGCCTATTAATACATTAAGTGCTGCTTAACCTTTAGTTTCCTGGTCACAACATATTCTGTATGCTAGCAATTTGTCTCTGTTTTTCATCTTTGGGATTATGCTGCCAAGACCAGATTCGTGTGCACTTAATGTCGGCCTTCCTTTTGCTGGCATTGATATGCTTTCCTTCTCTCTAGCATTCTTTTCACCGTTCATTAGTGCAGACAATGTTGAAAAGATACTACTATATGGCCTGTAAACAACCATACTAAATTCTCAGTGCTTTTCTCAACGCTCACCGCTTATACCAATGCTAAGCATAGTACATTGGTGTGATTCTATTTTTTAGATGAATCATTTTGGTAGGAAACGACAACACCTAATTGTGGGAGTAGCCAAACCAGTTGCTAAATGTGGACATACATGTTGTTTAGCTTAACATATGGCCGTTTGGTCGATAGTGAATATATAGTGTAAGAAATCAAACTTGAGATAGTACTACAAGGACACAAATTGCTCAAATCAGCTTAGGATAACAAGGGCCCAATTTTTTCATTTGTGTACTGCCGTACTTCCTTTAGAGATAGAGAGCTGTTGTAGAGCAGCATCCTATCTCTTCTGAGGAACAAGTACTCATGTTCCTCTTAGTACTCGACCATAACCACAGGTTTAGGTCTATGCAACCGATGTTGGGTGGGGCAGGCGAAATTCTGGACGGCATGAGGCAGGGATGTGGGTCGAATCGTGGTGTGAAGAACAAGAATCTGTTGAAGAGGCAATTCCTGTAGAAGTTAGTGAGGTGAGACCACAAGTCCATCTCATGCTATCAGGCTAGAGACCACAAGGATTCAAGCAGACCAGTGCTACATAACACTCCACTATTTCTCTTATTAAAGCTCTTCTGAGACCAATCCACGTCCATGCATGCCAGCGCCACATGATTGTATTGCTAGAGTTCTGGTGACATGCTGATCTTACGTAGATTGTATTTACGTGATTATTATTATTTACTTCCAACAGAAAGCTACATATTTTGGCCCATTCCATACTTACCTTAAGAGACTCTCAATTACTAATGCCAACATCTACTTCCAGTTTCAAGTCAACTTAATAATTTATGCTAAAACGATACACAGATAATACTGTCCCTTAAGTTGGCAAATAACATGATAGAATTTTCATCAGCGGTATTCCAGACATTTTGGACTTTACTTACAGCTCAGGAAACCAGACTAACTAAAAGCCAGCCCATCCATGCCCCTGGGCAGCCAGCCAGAAGCCATTTCTGGAGAAGCTTTAGCTTCCCAACATGTCAAACATATTGTTGAAAGAACATGTTATAAGAGTTTGTCCTCTGCGGCCTTTGCTAAAGATGATATTTACTGCATTGAGTTTGCAGTAGGCGGTTGGCACACAGGGGGCAAATTCAAGTACAGTTCAGACTATAGACTTTCTCCAAGCATTTATACTTCTTTTTTTAGTGGGCCCACTATAGCGAAGGCTTGGGAGGGAAGCAGTTATGATTAGGATTCACGTTTTTCTTGCTTAGGAGGCAATCAACATCATCTTCAGCACTGTAGTATATGTGACAGTGAAGCTATTTAATCTGGTTCAGCGACCTGTGAAGAGGCAGGAAGTTGATAGGCCATAAGGTGTGCCGAGACTGTGATTGGCAGTGGCGGAGCTAGGTTCATTTCTCTGGGCGGGCCAAAACTGGGCAGGTTAACAAATACCATTAAAATTTTGCTCTTAGGGCCCAGATTAAGCGCTGCTCTTGACTGAAATGTTGGTGGGTTGGGCGGGCCATGGCCTGGTTCGGCCCAGCCGTAGCTCCATCACTGGTGATTGGTATCTAATTTTGCCATTGGTTTCCCCATATAGGCTACCTGCATTATAGTTCCACTGACCATATGACTTGGAATGAATCTTCTCTTGACTCCTCAAAGGTCAGCATCCTAATGCATAAAATGCGGTTCTTACCGTTCATCTTGGGAGATCGACTGATAATTGACTATTTTTAGATGTCCTGCTCGATTACTCAATGTTTTTTTGATCTGTTTCATTCTTGGGTTGGATGGCATGGAGGTCATGTTATATGGAACATCTGTTTGTTCAAGCTTGAGAGTATGAGGGTGTGGTTATATAATCTCTGTCTTAGAGCAATCCAGAGCATGCTGTAGTCTACTTTGTCTGAATCTCTTTCTCTTCTTATTATAGGATGTGAAATACTTATGAAGGTCGCTTTTGAGCCATTCCTATTCTGTCCACTTATGCAGTTCACATTTTTGTCCTGTAAATAATGACCTGAACTCAGTAGTTGCTTTTGCAGGTAGATGTCCACTTGTACTTTGATTGAAGACAACTAACTTTGTTGATCCTGAGGGCAAGAAGTAATGATCCGACCAGGCTCCAAGGAGTCACAAAATTATGATAACAACAGCCAGAAAGTTTATCCTCAACCAATTGATGAAAATATGAATCAGAACATGGACACGATGGACAGTATGATTGGAAGGATATTCAACAACATATCCTCTTTAAAAGCTGCATACATTCAGCTGCAGGAAGCTCACACCCCTTATGACCCGGACAAGATCCAAACTGCTGATAAGCTTGTCATAGATGAGCTCACGAGGCTTTCTGAACTCAAGCATACTTACAGAGAGAGAAATCCTAAGCCAGTAGCAGCATCACCTCAAGATTCACGCTTGCTTTCTGAAATACAGGAACAGCAGAACTTGCTAAAGACATATGAGGTCATGGTGAAGAAGTTCCAGTCACAGATCCAGAATAGAGATACCGAGATTACCCTTCTACAGCAGCAAATCGATGAGGCGAAACATCGGAAATCAAAGCTGGAGAAGAAATTGAAACAAAGGGGCTTACTTAACAAAGAATCTGAGGAATCTGATGAAGAAGAGAACTACTTCTCTATTGAGCTGACGCCAAGTTTATTTACATCTGCTACTGATAATGCATACCAATCAATACATGATTTCTCGAAGCCCTTGATCAACATGATGAAAGCTGCTGGGTGGGATCTCGATGCTGCTGCTAACGCAATTGAACCTGATGTAGTTTACACAAGGAGAGCTCATAAGAAGTATGCATTTGAGTCCTATATTTGCCAAAGAATGTTCAGTGGTTTCCATGAAGAGAGCTTTTCCATCAAGGCTGCTACTGCCAGTGTCTCCAATGAGGCTTTCTTCCACCAGTTCCTTGCAGTACGAGCCATGGATCCTCTTGATGTATTGAGCCAAAACCCAGATTCTGTTTTCGGAAAGTTCTGCAGGAGCAAATACCTGTTACTTGTGCATCCAAAAATGGAAGGTTCTTTCTTCGGTAACATGGATCAGAGAAACTACGTCATGAGCGGTGGCCATCCAAGGACAGCTTTCTATCAGGCATTTCTCAAGTTGGCGAAGTCCATATGGTTATTGCATAGGCTGGCATACTCTTTCGATCCAAAGGTCAGGGTCTTCCAAGTGAAAAAGGGAAGCGAGTTCTCGGAGATTCACATGGAAAGCGTAGTCAAGAACATGGTCTTGGATGAAAGTGCCGAGAGGCCTAAAGTAGGTTTAATGGTGATGCCTGGTTTCTTGATTGGGACTAGCGTCATACAGGCCCGAGTGTACCTTTCAGATGTCAAATACGCTGACTGAAAGTGTTGCAGTTGCTTGAGAAGATTCAGGGTGTTTTAGTTCATGTGGGCTCATTTAGTTGCATCTGAAATGGCGGGGGACTTGTGTATGTCTGTTTCGTGTGTGAATGTGTGATGCTACATGAAAAGATGTTATTCAGATGAAATGTGGCAGTCTAGCAGCACGTTTGTGAAAGACCTTCATATGCTTGTCCTTTTAAGACTAGAATGTTTATTCTCTCTGTTCCGTGATATATCGTTGGTTTGATTTGGATGTTGCAGCCTATGTGATGACTACACAACCATGTTGCCATACAAAGTTGAGTCACTTATATTGGGACGGGGGGAGTATGTAAGTATTCGTATTGGTGTCTAATCTGATTTTTGTACTGTAATACTGTATGTGCACTGTAATTTTGTTTGTGTTTTGTACTGGGTAAATTTTGAGGTTTCACAGTTTTTCGCGAATACGCAATTTTTTTGTGTATCTTCCCCCCTCTTTTTTTACATCACTGTGTATCTTTCCATTGATAGAAAGAGAGGTTTGAAGGTTTACACATTTGGGATACGTACATATACAAATGGAATAACTGAATCGTTTTAGAGGTACACGGCGAGGTACAGTTTCTCCTCACGCGAGGGTTTTCGCTGCGCCTTATCGGGCCCGTCGAGTCTCGCTCAACCTCTTTGTTCTTACAGATCGTTTCCCTCTCGTCCATAGTGGCTGGAACCCTAGCCGTTGCCAGGAGAGGTCAATCTTCTAGCGCCGTCCTCCGCGACTCCCCTCCGCCGGTGACCTCAATCGTCAGTGGTGAGGGGGGTCGTCGGATCAACACGCGTGGGTCAATTTTACTCCCTTGTAGTCTAAGTTTTTAGACTGTTCATCGTCTTGGCATCGGCGGCGATGATGACCACACTGAATAAAGATTCTTCGGATTCTTCTCTGACGAGGCCATCAGTCCTATGGTTGGGGATGAATTTGGAAACCAGTCTATTCAAGCAAAGATGACATGGCGGCGACGACATCCTCGTGGTGGACCTGTGTCCTCGGGCTCCGCCGTTGTCGGTGTCAAAACCGACGGATCTCGGGTAGGGGGTCCCGAACTGTGCGTCTAAGGTTGATGATAACAGGAGGCGGGGGATATGATGTTTACCTAGGATCGGGCCCTCCCGATGGAGGTAATACCCTACTTCCTGCTTAATTGATCTTGATGAATATGAGTATTACAAGAGTTGATCTACCACGAGATCGTGATGGCTAAAACCCTATAAGTCTAGCCTGTATGATTATGATTGCCTCTACGGATTAAGCCCTCCGGTTTATATAGACACCGGAGGGGACTAGGGTTGTACAAAGTCGGTTATAGAGAAAGGAATCTTCATATCCGGGCGCCAAACTTGTCTTCCACGCAAAGGAGAGTCCCATCCAAACACGGGAAGAAGTCTTCTATCTTGTATCTTCATAGCCCATCAGTCCGGCCCACGTCACATAGTTCGGCCGTCCGAAGACCCCTTAATCCAGGACTCCCTCAGTAGCCCCTGAACCAGGCTTCAATGACAAGGTGTCCGGCGCGCGGATTGTCTTCGGTATTGCAAGGCGGGTTCCTTCTCCGAAGACTCCAAAATAGTCTTTGAATGCAAGAATCGTGTCCGGCTCTGCAAAACAAATTCCACACAGAACCGCAGAGAGTATAATATTTCACGAGTCCAATCCGTTGACAATTTTTTTGTAGCGTGACATCACGTCGCCGCCCGACCATTATTTTGAACCGTTTTTAGCATGCCGCTCCATATTTCAAGATGTGGTTTCATTGGTACGTCTTGTCAAAGCAGAGATCGTGTCCCCTTATTGTGGGATTCTCATCAATACGGGCGTGGGTAACCCAACCGTTCTGTTGGCATTATTCCTTAGGAATAGGCAGGTTTTGAGGCCTAGGAGGGGGCGTTTGATACTCATCGCCTTTATAGAGGGCTAAGACGCGTCTTTTCTCTTTTACGCCAATCCTTTCCTCAACCTCTCCCACCTCGAGTTCCAGCACCCAAGATTCAATTTAATCGCTTCGCGCTTCCCAGTCATGTCCGGACCCAGCCCTCAAGGCTGGTGGGTGGCTTCCTCTGTCATAGAGGAGGATATTGCGAAGCTCCGGGCGGCAAGATACCTGACCGCGGAAATCCCCCACAGGCTTCCTGCTCAAGGGCAGGTTATTCCTACTCCCAGATCTGGCGAGAGGGTCGTATTCATCTCCCACTTCCTCCGAGGGCTAGGGTTCGCTCTTCATCCCTTCATTCGAGGGATCATGTTCTATTTGAGGGAAATATGCCCTAGAGGCAATAATAAAGTTATTATTTATTTCCTTATTTCATGATAAATGTTTATTATTCATGCTAGAATTGTATTAAACGGAAACATAATACATGTATGAATACGTAGACAAACATAGTGTCACTAGTATGCCTCTACTTGACTAGCTCGTTGATCAAAGATGGTTATGTTTCCTGACCATAAACATGAGTTGTTATTTGATTAACGGGATCACATCATTAGGAGAATGATGCGATTGACTTGACCCATTCCGTTAGCTTACCACTTGATCATTTAGTATGTTGCTATTGCTTTCTTCTTCATGACTTATACATGTTCCTGCAACTATGAGATTATGCAACTCCCGTTTACCGGAGGAACACTTTGTGTGCTACCAAACGTCACAACATAACTAGGTGATTATAAAGGAGCTATATAGGTGTCTCCAAAGGTACATGTTGAGTTGGCGTATTTCGAGATTAGGTTTTGTCACTCCGATTGTCGGAGAGGTATCTCTGGGCCGTCTCGGTAATGCACATCACTATAAGCCTTGCAAGCAATGTAGCTAATGAGTTAGTTACGGAATGATGCATTACATAACGAGTAAAGAGACTTGCCGGTAACGAGATTGAACTAGGTATTGAGATACCAATGATCGAATCTCAGGCAAGTAACATACCGATGACAAAGGGAACAACGTATGTTGTTATGCGGTTTGACCGATAAAGATCTTCATAGAATATGTAGGAGCCAATATGAGCATCCAGGTTCCGCTATTGGTTATTGACCGGAGACGTGTCTCGGTCATGTCTACATAGTTCTCGAACCCGTAGGGTTCGCACGCTTAAAGTTTCGATGACGGTTATATTATGAGTTTATGATTTTTGATGTACCGAAGGTTGTTCGGAGTCTCGGACGTGACCACGGACATGACGAGGAGTCTCGAAATGGTCGAGACATGACGATTGATATATTGGAAGCCTATATTTGGATATCGGAAGTGCTCCGGGTGAAATCGGGATTTTACTGGAGTACCGAGGGGTTACCGGAACCCCCCGGGGGCTTAATGGGCCATAGTGGGCCTTAGTGAAGAAGAGGAGAGAAGGCCAGGGCAGGGCCGCGTGCCCCTCCCCCCTAGTCTGAATAGGACAAGGAGAGGGGGCGGCGCCCCTCCTTTCCTTCCTCTCTCTCCCTCCTCTTTCCCCCCTTCTCCTAATCCAACAAGGAAGGGAGGGAGTCCTACTCCCGGTGGGAGTAGGACTCCTCCTGGCGCGCCTCCTCCTGGCCGGCCTCACCTTCCCCCCTTGATCCCTTATATACGGGGGCAGGGGGGACCCTAGACACAACAACAACAGATCATTGATCTCTTAGCCTTGTGCGGTGCCCCCCTCCACCATAGTCCTCCTCGATAATATTGTAGTGGTGCTTAGGCGAAGCCCTGCAACGGTAGAACATCATCATTGTCACCACGCCGTCGTGCTGACGGAACTCTCCCTCGACACTCGGCTGGATTGGAGTTCGAGGGACGTCATCGAGCTGAACGTGTGCTAGAACTTGGAGGTGTCGTGCTTTCGGTGCTTGATCGGTCGGGCCGTGAAGACGTATGACTACATAAACCGTGTTGTTCTAACGCTTCCGCTTTCGGTCTACGAGGGTACATGGACAACACTCTCCCCTCTTGTTGCTATGCATCACCATGATCTTGTGTTGCGTAGTAATTTTTTTGAAATTACTACGTTCCCCAACAGTGGCATCCGAGCCTGGTTTTATGCGTAGATGTTATATGCATGAGTAGAACACAAGTGAGTTGTGGGCGATACAAGTCATACTGCTTACCAGCATGTCATACTTTGGTTCGGCGGTATTGTTGGATGAAGCGGTCTGGACCGACATTAAGCGTACGCTTATGCGAGACTGGTTCTACCGACGTGCTTTGCACATAGGTGGCTCGCGGGTGTCAGTTTCTCCAACTTTAGTTGAACCGAGTGTGGCTACGCCCGGTCCTTTAAAACAGCACTAACTTGACGAACTATCGTTGTGGTTTTGATGCGTAGGTAAGAACGGTTCTTGCTCAGGCCGTAGCAGCCACGTAAAACTTGCAACAACAAAGTAGAGGACGTCTAACTTGTTTTTGCAGGGCATGTTGTGATGTGATATGGTCAAGACGTGATTAGATATAAGTTGTTGTATGAGATGATCATATTTTGTTGAAGTTATCGGCAACTGGCAGTAGCCTTATGGTTGTATCTTTATTGCATAAGATGCAAGCGCCAAATAATTGCTTTACTTTATCGCTATGCGATAGCAATAGTTGCAAGAGCAATAGTTGGCGAGACGACCATGTGACGACACATTGATATAGATCAAGATGATGGAGATCATGATGTCATGCTGGTGATGATGGAGATCATGATGATGCTTTGAAGATGGAGATCAAAGGCACAAGATGATGATGGCAATATCATGTCACATATTTTGATTGCATATGATGTTTATCTTTTATACATCTTATTTTGCTTAGTTCGGCGGTAGCTTTATAAGATGACCTCTCACTAAATTTCAAGGTATAAGTGTTCTCCCTGAGTATGCACTGTTGCGAAAGTTCTTCGTGCTGAGACACCACGTGATAATCGGGTGTGATAGGCTCTACATTCAAATACAACGGGTGCAAAATAGTTGCACACGCGGAATACTCGGGTTAAACTTGACGAGCCTAGCATATACAGATATGGCCTCGGAACACTAGAGACCGAAAGGTCGAGCGTGAATCATATAGTAGATATGATCAACATAGTGATGTTCACCATTGAAAACTACTCCATCTCAAGTGATGATCGGACATGGTTTAGTTGATTTGGATCACGTGAGCACTTAGATGATTAGAGGGATGTCTATCTAAGTGGGAGTTCTTAAGTAATATGATTAATTGAACTTTAATTTATCATGAACTTAGTCCTGATAGTATTTTGCAAATAATGTTGTAGATCAATAGCTCGCGTTGTTGCTTCCCTATGTTTTTATTTTGATATGTTCCTAGAGAAAAACTATGTTGAAAGATGTTAGTAGCAATGATGCGGATTGGATCCGTGATTTGAGGATTATCCTCATTGCTGCACAGAAAAATTATGTCCTTGATACACCGCTAGGTGACAAACCTATTGCAGGAGCAGATGCAGACGTTATGAACATTTGGCTAGCTCAATGTGATGACTACTTGATAGTTTAGTGCACCATGCTTAACAGCTTAGAATCGGGACTTCAAAGACATTTTGAACGTCATGGACCATATGAGATGTTCCAGGAGTTGAAGTTAATATTTCAAGCAAATACCCGAGTTGAGAGATATGAAGTCTCCAACAAGTTCTATAGCTAAAAGATGGAGGAGAATTGCTCAACTAGTGAGCATGTGCTCAGATTGTCTGGGTACTACAATCACTTGAATCAAGTGGGAGTTAATCTTCCAGATAAGATTGTGATTGATAGAGTTCTCTAGTCACCATCACCAAGTTAGTATAACTTCGTGATGAACTATAGTATGCAAGGGATGACGAAAACGATTCTCGAGCTCTTCGTGATGGTGAAATTAACGAAGGTAGAAATCAAGAAAGAACATCAAGTGTTGATGATTGACAAGACCACTAGTTTCAAGAAAAGGGCAAAGGGAAAGAAAGGGAACTTCAAGTAGAATGACAAGCAAGTTGTCACTCCAGCGAGGAAACCCAAAAACTAGACCAAAGCCTAAAACTGAGTGCTTCTACTGCAAAGGAAATGGTCACTTGAAGCGGAAATACCCTGAATATTTGGTGGATAAGAAGGATGGCAAAGTGAACAAGGGTATATTTGATATACATGTTATTGATGTGTACCTTACTAGTGTTTATAGTAGCCCCTGGGTATTTGATACTTGTTCGGTTGCTAAAAATTAGTAACTCAAAATAGGAGTTACAGAATAAACATAGACTAGTTGAAGGTGAAGTGACGATGTGTGTTGGAACTGATTCCAAGATTGATATGATCATCATTGTGCACTCCCTATATATATACTTTTGGGATTAGTGTTAAACCTAAATAAATGTTATTTGGCATTTGCGTTGAGCATGAATATGATTTGATCATGTTTATTGCAATACAATTATTCATTTAAAGTCAGAGAATAATTGTTGTTCTGTTTACATGAATAAAACCTTCGATGGTCATACACCCAATGAAAATAGTTTGTTGGATCTCGATCGTAGTGATAGACATATTCATAATATTGATGCCAAAAGATGCAAAGTTGATAATGTTAGTGCAACTTATTTGTGGCACTGCCGTTTGAGTCATATCGGTGTAAAGCGCATGAAGAAACTCCATAAAGATGGATTTTTGGAATCACATGGTTATGAATCATTTGATGCTCGCGAACAGTGCCTTATGGGCAAGATGACTAAAACTCCATTCTCCGGAACAATGGAACGAGCTACTAACTTATTGGAAATAATACATACCAATGTATGCGATCCAATGAGTGTTGATGCTCGTGGCGAGTATCGTTATTTTCTGATCTTCATAGATGATTTGAGCAGATATGGGTATATCTACTTAATGAAACACAAGTCTGAAACATTTGAAAAGTTCAAAGAATTTCAGAGTGAAGTGGAGAATCATCGTAACAAGAAAATAAAGTTTCTACGATCTGATCGTGGAGGAGAATATTTGAGTTACGAGTTTGGCCTTCATATAAAACAATGTGGAATAGTTTCACAGTTCATGCCACCTGGAACACCACATCGTTATGGTGTGTCCGAACGTCGTAACTACACTTTATTGGATATTGTGCAATCTATGATGTTTCTTATTGGTTTACCACTATCTTTTGGGGTTATGCCTTAGAGACAGTTGTATTCACTTTTAAAAAAGGGCACCATCAAAATCCGTGTAGACGACGCCTTATGAACTGTGGTTTGGCAAGAAACCAAAGTTGTTGTTTCTTAAAGTTTGGGGTGCGATGCTTATGTGAAAAAGCTTCAACCTGATAAGCTCGAACCCAAATAGGAGAAGTGCGTCTTCATAGAATACCCAAAGGAAACTGTTGGGTACACCTTCTATCACAGATTCGAAGACAAGATATTCGTTGCTAAGAATGGATCCTTTCTAGAGAAGGAATTTATCTCGAAAGAAGTGAGTGGGAGGAAAGTAGAGCTTGATAAGGTAATTGTACCTTCTCCCGAATTGGAAAGTAGTTCATCACAGAAATCAGTTCTAGTGATTCCTACACCAATTAGTGAGGAAGCTAATGATGATGATCATGAAACTTCAGATTAAGTTACTACAGAACCTCGTAGGTCTTCCAAAGTATAGTCCGCACCAGAGTGTGCGGTAATCCTGTTCTGGAAGTCATGTTACTAGACCATAATGAACCTATGAACTATGAGGAAGTGATGATGAGCCCAGATTCCGCGAAATGGCTTGAGGCCATGAAATCTGAGATAGGATCCATGTATGAGAAGAAAGTGTGGACTTTAGTGGAGTTGCCCGATGATCGGCAAGCCATATTGTATAAATGGATCTTCAAGAGGAAGACAGACGCTGATAAGTAGTGTTACTATTTACAAAGCTCAACTTGTCGCAAAAAGTTTTTTGACAAGTTCAAAGTGTTGAATACGATGAGATTTTCTCACTCGTATCAATGCTTAAGTCTGTCCGAATCATGTTAGCAATTGCCACATTTTATGAAATCTGGCAAATGGATGTCAAAACTGCATTCCTTAATGAATATTAAAGAAGATTTGTATATGATGCAACCAGAAGGTTTTGTCAATCCTAAAGGTGCTAACAAAATGTGCAAGCTCTAGCGATCCATCTATGGACTGGTGCAAGCATCTCGGAATTGGAATATACGCTTTGATGAGTTGATCAAAGCATATGGTTTTATACAGACTTTTGGAGAAGCCTGTATTTACAAGAAAGTGAGTGGGAGCACTACAACATTTCTGATAAGTATATGTGAATAACATATTGTTGATCAGAAATAATGTAGAATTTTTCTGGAAAGCATAGAAGGATACTTGAATAAGAGTTTTTCAAAGAAAGACCTCGGTGAAGCTGCTTACACATTGAGCATCAAGATCTATAGAGATAGATCAAGACGCTTGATAAGATTTTTTCAATGAGTACATACCTTTTAAGATTTTGAAGTAGTTCAAAAAGGAACAGTCAAAGAAGGAGTTCTTGCCTGTGTTCCAAGGTATGAAGTTGAGTAAGACTCAAAACCCGACCATGGCAGAAAATAGAAAGAGAATGAAAAGTCATTCCCTATACCTCAGTCATAGGTTCTATAAAGTATGCTATGTTGTGTACTAGACCTATTGTATACCTTGCTCTGAGTTTGGCAAGGGAGTACAATTTTGATCTAAGAGTAGATCACTGGACAGCGGTCAAAAAGATCCTTAGTGAGGACTAAGGAAATATTTCTCGATAATGGAAGTGATAAAAGAGCTCATCGTAAAAAGTTACAATGATGCAAACTTTTACACCAATCCAGATGACTCTAAGTCTCAATCTGGATACATATTGAAAGTGGGAGCAATTAGCTAGAGTAGCTCCGTGCAGAGCATTGTAGACATAGTTGTTGGAAATATGCCCTAGAGGCAATAATAAATTGATTATTATTATATTTCCTTGTTCATGATAATCGTTTATTATTCATGCTAGAATTGTATTGATAGGAAACTCAGATACATGTGTGGATACATAGACAACACCATGTCCCTAGTAAGCCTCTAGTTGACTAGCTCGTTAATCAATAGATGGTTACGGTTTCCTGACCATGGACATTGGATGTCGTTGATAACGGGATCACATCATTAGGAGAATGATGTGATGGACAAGACCCAATCCTAAGCCTAGCACAAGATCATGTAGTTCGTATGCTAAAGCTTTTCTAATGTCAAGTATCATTTCCTTAGACCATGAGATTGTGCAACTCCCGGATACCGTAGGAGTGCTTTGGGTGTGCCAAACGTCACAACGTAACTGGGTGGCTATAAAGGTACACTACGGGTATCTCTGAAAGTGTCTGTTGGGTTGGCACGAATCGAGATTGGGATTTTGTCACTCCGTGTAAACGGAGAGTTATCTCTGGGCCCACTCGGTAGGATATCATCATAATGTGCACAATGTGACCAAGGGGTTGATCACGGGATGATGTGTTACGGAACGAGTAAAGAGACTTGCCGGTAACGAGATTGAACAAGGTATCGGTATACCGATGATCGAATCTCGGGCAAGTACCATACCGCTAGACAAAGGGAATTGTATACGGGATTGATTGAGTCCTTGACATCGTGGTTCATTCGATGAGATCATCGTGGAACATGTGGGAGCCAACATGGGTATCCAGATCCCGCTGTTGGTTATTGACCAGAGAACGTCTCGGTCATGTCTGCATGTCTCCCGAACCCGTAGGGTCTACACACTTAAGGTTCGATGATGCTAGGGTTATAAAGGAAGCTTGTATGTGGTTACCGAATGTTGTTCGGAGTCCCGGATGAGATCCCGGACGTCACGAGGAGTTCTGGAATGGTCCGGAGGTAAAGATTTATATATAGGAAGTCCTGTTTCGGCCATCGGGACAAGTTTCGGGGTCATCGGTATTGTACCGGGACCACCGGAAGGGTCCCGGGGGCCCATCGGGTGGGGCCACCTGCCCCGGGGGCCACATGGGCTGTAGGGGGTGCTCCTTGGCCTACATGGGCCAAGGGTACCAGCCCCAAGAGGCCCATGCGCCTAGGGAACCCTAGAGGGAAGAGTCCTCAAAGGGGAAGGCACCTCCGAGGTGCCTTGGGGAGGATGGACTCCTCCCCCCCTCTTAGCCGCACCCCTTCCTTGGAGGAGGGGGCAAGGCTGCGCCTCCCCCCTCTCCCCTGCCCCTATATATAGTGGAGGGGAGGGAGGGCATCCATACCTGAGCCCTTGGCGCCTCCCTCCCTCCCGTGACACCTCCTCCTCTCCCGTAGGTGCTTGGCGAAGCCCTGCAGGATTGCCACGCTCCTCCATCACCACCACGCCGTTGTGCTGCTGCTGGATGGAGTCTTCCTCAACCTCTCCCTCTCTCCTTGCTGGATCAAGGCGTGGGAGACATCGTCGAGCTGTACGTGTGTTGAACGCGGAGGTGCCGTCCGTTCGGCACTAGGATCATCGGTGATCTGAATCACGACGAGTACGACTCCATCAACCCCGTTCACTTGAACGCTTCCGCTTAGCGATCTACAAGGGTATGTAGATGCACTCTCTTTCTACTCGTTGCTGGTCTCTCCATAGATAGATCTTGGTGACACGTAGGAAAATTTTGAATTTCTGCTACGTTCCCCAACAGTGGCATCATGAGCTAGGTCTATTGCATAGATTCTTTGCACGAGTAGAACACAAAGTAGTTGTGGGCGTCGATATTGTTCAATATGCTTGCCGTTACTAGTCTTATCTTGATTCGGCGGCATCGTGGGATGAAGCGGCCCGGACCAACCTTACACGTACGCTTACGTGAGACCGGTTCCACCGACAAACATGCACTAGTTGCATAAGGTGGCTGGCGGGTGTCTGTCTCTCCCACTTTAGTCGGATCGGATTCGATGAAAAGGGTCCTTATGAAGGGTAAATAGCAATTGGCATATCACGTTGTGGTTCATGCGTAGGTAAGAAACGTTCTTGCTAGAAACCCATAGCAGCCGCGTAAAACATGCAAACAACAATTAGAGGACGTCTAACTTGTTTTTGCAGGGTATGCTATGTGATGTGATATGGCCAAAGGATGTGATGAATGATATATGTGATGTATGAGATTGATCATGTTCTTGTAATAGGAATCACGACTTGCATGTCGATGAGTATGACAACCGGCAGGAGCCATAGGAGTTGTCTTTATTTATTTGTGACCTGCGTGTCAACTTAAACGTCATGTAATTACTTTACTTTATTGCTAACCGTTAGCCATAGTAGTAGAAGTAATAGTTGGCGAGGCAACTTCATGAAGACACGATGATGGAGATCATGATGATGGAGATCATGGTGTCATGCCGGTGACGATGATGATCATGGAGCCCCGAAGATGGAGATCAAAAGGAGCAAAGTGATGATGGCCATATCATGTCACTATTTGATTGCATGTGATGTTTATCATGTTTATACATCTTATTTGCTTAGAACGACGGTAGTAAATAAGATGATCCCTTACAACAATTTCAAGAAGTGTTCTCCCCTAACTGTGCATCGTTGCGACAGTTCGTGTCTCGAAGCACCACGTGATGATCGGGTGTTAGATTCTAACGTTCACATACAACGGGTGTAAGACAGATTTACACACGCGAAACACTTAGGGTTAACTTGACGAGCCTAGCATGTACAGACATGGCCTCGGAACACGGAGACCGAAAGGTCGAGCATGAGTCGTATAGAAGATACGATCAACATGAAGATGTTCACCGATGATGACTAGTCCGTCTCACGTGATGATTGGACACGGCCTAGTTTGACTCGGATCATGTAATCACTTAGATGACTAGAGGGATGTCTATTTGAGTGGGAGTTCATAAGATGAACTTAATTATCCTGAACATAGTCAAAAGGTTTATGCAAATTATGTCGTAGCTCACGCTATAGTTCTACTGTTTAGATATGTTCCTAGAGAAAAATTAGTTGAAAGTTGATAGTAGCAATTATGCGGACTAGGTCCGTAAACTGAGGATTGTCCTCATTGCTTCATAGAAAGCTTATGTCCTTAATGCACCGCTCAGTGTGCTGAACCCCAAACGTCGTTTGTACACGTTTTGATAACTACGTGATAGTTCAGTGAAACGGTTTAGAGTTGAGGCACCAAAGACGTTTTTCGAAATGTCGCGGAACATACGAGATGTTTCGAGGGCTGAAATTGGGATTTCAGGCTCGCGCCCACGTCAAGAGGTATGAGACCTCCGACGATTTTCTTAGCCTGCAAACTAAGGGAGAAAAGCTCAATCGTTGAGCTTGTGCTCAGATTGTCTGAGTACAACAATCATTTGAATCGAGTGGGAGTTGATCTTCCAGATAAGACAGTGATGGTTCTCCAAAGTCATTGCCACCAAGCTGTTAGAGCTTCGTGACGAACTATAACATATCAGGGATAGATATGATGATCCTTGAGGTATTCGCGATGTTTGACACCGCGAAAGTAGAAATCAAGAAGGAGCATCAATTGTTGATGGTTGGTGAAACCACTAGTTTCAAGAAGGGCAAGGGCAAGAAGGGATACTTCATGAAACGGCAAATCAGCTGCTGCTCTAGTGAAGAAACCCAAGGTAAAACCCAAACCCGAGACTAAGTGCTTCTGTAATAAGGGGAACAACCACTAGAGCAGAATTACCCTAGATACTTGGTAGATAAGAAGGCTGGCAAGGTCGATAGAAGTATATTGGATATACATTGTGTTAATGTGTACTTTGCTAGTACTCCTAGTAGCACCAGGGTATTAGATACCGGTTCGGTTGCTAAGTGTTAGTAACTCGAAACAAAAGGCTACGGAATAAACGGAGACTAGCTAAAGGTGAGCTGACGATATGTGTTGGAAGGTTTTCCAAGCTTGATATGATCAAGCATCGCACTCTCCCTCTACCAAAGAGATTGGTGTTAAACCTAAATAATTGTTATTTGGTGTTTGCGTTGAGCATAGACATGATTGGATTACGTCTATCGCAATACGGTTATTCATTTAAGGAGAATAATGGTTACTCTGTTTATTTGAATAATACCTTCAATGGTCTTACACCTAAAATGAATGGTTTATTAAATCTCGATCGTAGTGATACACATGTTCATGCCAAAAGATAGTAATGATAGTACCACTTACTTGTGGCACTGCCATGTAAGTCATATTGGTATAAAACGCATGAAGAAGCTCCATGTTGATGGATCTTTGGACTCACTCGTTTTTGAAAAGTTTGAGACATGCGAACCATGTCTATTGGTGTATACGCATGAAGAAACTCCATGCAGATGGATCGTTTGGACTCACTTGATTATGAATCACTTGAGATATGCAAATCATACCACATGGGCAAGATGACTGAAAAGCCTCGTTTTCAGTAAGATGGAACAAGATAGCAACTTATTGGAAGTAACACATTTTGATGTGTGCAGTCCAATGAGTGCTGAGGCATGCAGTGAATATCGTTATGTTCTTACTTCACAGATGATTCAAGTAGATGTTGAGAATATTTACTTGATGAAACACAAGTCTGAATTATTGAATGGTTCAAATAATTTCAGAGTGAAGTAGAAGATCATTGTGACAAGAGGATAAAATGTCTATGATATGATCATAGAGATGAATATCTGAGTTACGAGTTTGGCACAGAATTAAGACATTGTGGAAATTGTTTCACAACTGATACAGCCTGGAACACCATAGTGTGATGGTGTGTCCAAACGTCATAGTTGCACCCTATTGGATATGGTGCATACCATGATGTCTCTTATCGAGTTACCACTATCGTTCATGGGTTAGGCATTAGAGACAACCACATTCACTTTAAATAGGGCACCACGTAATTCCGTTGAGACGACACCGTATGAACTATGGTTTGGAGAAACCTAAGTTGTCGTTTCTTGAAAGTTTGGGGCTGCGACGCTTATGTGAAAAGGTTTCAGGTTGATAAGCTCGAACCCAAAGCAGATAAAATGCATCTTCATAGGACACCCAAAAACAGTTGGGTATACCTCCTAATTCAGATCTGAAAGCAATAGGGTTTGTTTCTTGAATCGGGTCCTTTTTCGAGGAAAGGTTTCTCTCGAAAAGTTGAGTGGGAGGATGGTGGAGACTTGATGAGGTTATTGAACCGTCACTTCAACAAGTGTGTAGCAGGGCACAGGAAGTTGTTCCTGTGGCACGTACACCAACTGAAGTGGAAGCTTATGATAGTGATCATGAAACTTCGGATCGAGTCACTACCAAACCTCGTGGGATGACAAGGATGCGTACTACTTCAGAGTGGTACGTAATCCTGTCTTGGAAGTCATGTTGCTAGACAACAATGAACCTACGAGCTATGGAGAAGCGATGGTGGGCCCGGATTCCGATAAATGGCTCAAGGCCATAAAACCCGAGAGAGGATCCATGTATGAAAACAAAGTGTAGACTTTGGAAGAACTACTTGATGGTCGTAAGGCTGTTAGGTACATATGGATTTTGAAAGGAAGACAGACAATGATGGTAAGTGTCACCATTGAGAAAGCTCGACTTGTCGTTAAGATGTTTTTCGACAAGTTCAAGGAGTTGACTACGATGAGACTTTCTCACTCGTAGCAATGCTAAGAGTCTGTTGGAATTATATTAGCAATTACTGCATTATTTATGAAATCTTGCAGATAGGATGTCAAAACATTGTTTCCTCGATGATTTTTGAGGAAAGGTTGTATGTGATACAACCGGAAGGTTTTGTCCATCCTGAAATATGCTAATAAGTATGCAAAGCTCCAGCAATCCTTCTGAGGACTGGAGTGAGCATCTCGGAGTTGGAATGTATGCTTTGATGATGATCAAAGATTTTGGGTGTATACAAAGTTTATGAGAAACTTGTATTTCCAAAGAAGTGAGTGGGAGCACTATAGAATTTCTGATGAGTATATGTTGTTGACATATTAATGATCAGAAATGATGTAGAATTTCTGGAAAGCATATAGGGTTATTTGGAAAGTGTTTTCAATGGAAAACCTGGATTAAGCTACTTGAACATTGAGCATCAAGATCTATAAGGATAGATCAAAACGCTTAATAGTACTTTCAAATGAGCACATGCCTTGACGTGATCTTGAAGGTGTTCAAGATGGATCAGTCAAAGAAGGAGTTCTTGCCTGAGTTGTAAGGTATGAAGTTAAGACTTAAAGCTCGACCATGGCAGAATAGAGAGAAAGGAACGAAGGTCGTCCCCTATGCTTAAGACATAGGCTCTACAGTATGCTTTGCTGTGTACCGCACCTGAAGTGTGCTTTACCATGAGTCAGTCAAGGGGTACAAGAGTGATCCAAGAATGGATCACAGGACAGCGGTCAAAGTTATCCTTAGTAACTAGTGGACTAAGGAATTTTCTCAATTATGGAGGTGGTAAAAGAGTTCGTCGTAAAGGGTTACGTTGATGCAAGCTTAACACCTATCCGGATAGCTCTGAGTAGAGATACCGGATACGTATAATGGAGCAACAATTTAGAATAGCTCCAAGTAGAACAGTTATTTGGAATAGCTCCAAATAGAACGTGGTAGCTGCATCTAGGAGATGACATAGAGATTTGTAAAGCACACACGGATCTGAAAGGTTCAGACCCGTTGACTATAACCTCTCTCACAAGCATAACATGATCAAACCCAGAACTCATCGAGTGTTAATCACATGGTAAATGTGAACTAGATTATTGACTCTAGTAAACTCTTTGGGTGTTAGTCACATGGGGATGTGACCTTGAGTGTTAATCACATATCGATGTGAACTAGATTATTGACTCTAGTGCAAGTGGGAGACTGTTGGAAATATGCCCTAGAGGCAATAATAAATTGATTATTATTATATTTCCTTGTTCATGATAATCGTTTATTATCCATGCTAGAATTGTATTTATAGGAAACTCAGATACATGTGTGGATACATAGACAACACCATGTCCCTAGTAAGCCTCTAGTTGACTAGCTCGTTAATCAATAGATGGTTACGGTTTCCTGACCATGGACATTGGATGTCGTTGATAACGGGATCACATCATTAGGAGAATGATGTGATGGACAAGACCCAATCCTAAGCCTAGCACAAGATCATGTAGTTCGTATGCTAAAGCTTTTCTAATGTCAAGTATCATTTCCTTAGACCATGAGATTGTGCAACTCCCGGATACCGTAGGAGTGCTTTGGGTGTGCCAAACGTCACAACGTAACTGGGTGGCTATAAAGGTACACTACGGGTATCTCTGAAAGTGTCTGTTGGGTTGGCACGAATCGAGATTGGGATTTTGTCACTCCGTGTAAACGGAGAGGTATCTCTGGGCCCACTCGGTAGGACATCATCATAATGTGCACAATGTGACCAAGGGGTTGATCACGGGATGATGTGTTACGGAACGAGTAAAGAGACTTGCCGGTAACGAGATTGAACAAGGTATCGGTATACCGACGTGATCTTGACGTGAGCACATGCCTTGACGTGATCTTGAAGGTGTTCAAGATGGATCAGTCAAAGAAGGAGTTCTTGCCTGAGTTGTAAGGTATGAAGTTAAGACTTAAAGCTCGACCATGGCAGAATAGAGAGAAAGGAACGAAGGTCGTCCCCTATGCTTAAGACATAGGCTCTACAGTATGCTATGCTGTGTACCGCACCTGAAGTGTGCTTTACCATGAGTCAGTCAAGGGGTACAAGAGTGATCCAAGAATGGATCACAGGACAGCGGTCAAAGTTATCCTTAGTAACTAGTGGACTAAGGAATTTTCTCAATTATGGAGGTGGTAAAAGAGTTCGTCGTAAAGGGTTACGTCGATGCAAGCTTAACACCTATCCGGATAGCTCTGAGTAGAGATACCGGATACGTATAATGGAGCAACAATTTAGAATAGCTCCAAGTAGAACAGTTATTTGGAATAGCTCCAGATAGAACGTGGTAGCTGCATCTAGGAGATGACATAGAGATTTGTAAAGCACACACGGATCTGAAAGGTTCAGACCCGTTGACTATAACCTCTCTCACAAGCATAACATGATCAAACCCAGAACTCATCGAGTGTTAATCACATGGTAAATGTGAACTAGATTATTGACTCTAGTAAACTCTTTGGGTGTTAGTCACATGGGGATGTGACCTTGAGTGTTAATCACATATCGATGTGAACTAGATTATTGACTCTAGTGCAAGTGGGAGACTGTTGGAAATATGCCCTAGAGGCAATAATAAATTGATTATTATTATATTTCCTTGTTCATGATAATCGTTTATTATTCATGCTAGAATTGTATTGATAGGAAACTCAGATACATGTGTGGATACATAGACAACACCATGTCCCTAGTAAGCCTCTAGTTGACTAGCTCGTTAATCAATAGATGTTTACGGTTTCCTGACCATGGACATTGGATGTCGTTGATAACGGGATCGCATCATTAGGAGAATGATGTGATGGACAAGACCCAATCCTAAGCCTAGCACAAGATCATGTAGTTCGTATGCTAAAGCTTTTCTAATGTCAAGTATCATTTCCTTAGACCATGAGATTGTGCAACTCCTGGATACCGTAGGAGTGCTTTGGGTGTGCCAAACGTCACAACGTAACTGGGTGGCTATAAAGGTACACTACGAGTATCTCTGAAAGTGTCTGTTGGGTTGGCACGAATCGAGATTGGGATTTTGTCACTCCGTGTAAACGGAGAGGTATCTCTGGGCCCACTCGGTAGGATATCATCATAATGTGCACAATGTGACCAAGGGGTTGATCACGGGATGATGTGTTACGGAACGAGTAAAGAGACTTGCCGGTAACGAGATTGAACAAGGTATCGGTATACCGACGATCGAATCTCGGGCAAGTACCATACCGCTAGACAAATGGAATTGTATACGGGATTGATTGAGTCCTTGACATCGTGGTTCATTCGATGAGATCATCGTGGAACATGTGGGAGCCAACATGGGTATCCAGATCCCGCTGTTGGTTATTGACCAGAGAACGTCTCGGTCATGTCTGCATGTCTCCCGAACCCGTAGGGTCTACACACTTAAGGTTCGATGACGCTAGGGTTATAAAGGAAGCTTGTATGTGGTTACCGAATGTTGTTTGGAGTCCCGGATGAGATCCCGGACGTCACGAGGAGTTCCGGAATGGTCCGGAGGTAAAGATTTATATATAGGAAGTCCTGTTTCGGCCATCGGGACAAGTTTCGGGGTCATCGGTATTGTACCGGGACCACCGGAAGGGTCCCGGGGGCCCACCGGGTGGGGCCACCTGCCCCGGGGGCCACATGGGCTGTAGGGGGGTGCGCCTTGGCCTACATGGTCCAAGGGCACCAGCCCCAAGAGGCCCATGCGCCTAGGGAACCCTAGAGGGAAGAGTCCTCAAAGGGGAAGGCACCTCCGAGGTGCCTTGGGGAGGATGGACTCCTCCCCCCCTCTTAGCCGCACCCCTTCCTTGGAGGAGGGGGCAAGGCTGCGCCTCCCCCCTCTCCCCTGCCCCTATATATAGTGGAGGGGAGGGAGGGCATCCATACCTGAGCCCTTGGCGCCTCCCTCCCTCCCGTGACACCTCCTCCTCTCGCGTAGGTGCTTGGCGAAGCCCTGCAGGATTGCCACGCTCCTCCATCACCACCACGCCGTTGTGCTGCTGCTGGATGGAGTCTTCCTCAACCTCTCCCTCTCTCCTTGCTGGATCAAGGCGTGGGAGACATCGTCGAGCTGTACGTGTGTTGAAAGCGGAGGTGCCGTCCGTTCGGCACTAGGATCATCGGTGATCTGAATCACGACGAGTACGACTCCATCAACCCCGTTCACTTGAACGCTTCCGCTTAGCGATCTACAAGGGTATGTAGATGCACTCTCTTTCTACTCGTTGCTGGTCTCTCCATAGATAGATCTTGGTGACACGTAGGAAAATTTTGAATTTCTGCTATGTTCCCCAACAATAGTATATTTTCAAAATACATACGGCTCTGAATGTGACAGACCCGTTGAGTAAACTTCTCTCACAAGCAAAACATGATCATACCTTAGTACTCTTTGGTTGTTAATCACATAGCGATGTGAACTAGATTATTGACTCTAGTAAACCCTTTGGGTGTTGGTCACATGACGATGTGAACTATGGGTGTTAATCATATACATATATGAATATTGGTGTTAAATCGCATGATGATGTGAACTAGATTATTGACTCTAGTGCAAGTGGGAGACTGAGGGAAATATGCCCTAGAGGCAATAATAAAGTTATCACTTATTTCCTTATTTCATGATAAATGTTTATTATTCATGCTAGAATTGTATTAACCGTAAACATAATACATGTGTGAATACATAGACAAACATAGTGTCACTAGTATGCCTCTACTTGACTAGCTCGTTGATCAAAGATGGTTATGTTTCCTGACCATAAACATGAGTTTTTATTTGATTAACGGGATCACATCATTAGGAGAATGATGTGATTGACTTGACCCATTCCATTAGCTTAGCACTTGATCGTTTAGTATGTTGCTATTGCTTTCTTCTTCATGACTTATACATGTTCCTGCAACTATGAGATTATGCAACTCCCGTTTACCGGAGGAACACTTTGTGTGCTACCAAACGTCACAACATAACTAGGTGATTATAAAGGAGCTATACAGGTGTCTCCAAAGGTACATGTTGAGTTGGCGTATTTCGAGATTAGGTTTTGTCACTACGATTGTCGGAGAGGTATCTCGGGGCCGTCTCGGTAATGCACATCACTATAAGCCTTGCAAGCAATGTAGCTAATGAGTTAGTTACGGAATGATGCATTACATAACGAGTAAAGAGACTTGCCGGTAACGAGATTGAACTATGTATTGAGATACCGATGATCGAATCTCAGGAAAGTAACATACCGATGACAAAGGGAACAACGTATGTTGTTATGCGGTTTGACCGATAAAGATCTTCGTAGAATATGTAGGAGCCAATATGAGCATCCAGGTTCCGCTATTGGTTATTGACCAGAGACGTGTCTCGGTCATGTCTACATAGTTCTCAAACCCGTAGGGTTCGCACGCTTAAAGTTTCGATGACGGTTATATTATGAGTTTATGATTTTTGATGTACCGAAGGTTGTTCGGAGTCTCGGATGTGATCACGGACATGACGAGGAGTCTCGAAATGGTCGAGACATGACGATTGATATATTGGAAGCCTATATTTGGATATGGGAAGTGCTCCGGGTGAAATCGGGATTTTACCGGAGTACCGAGGGGTTACCGGAACCCCTCGGGGGCTTAATGGGCCATAGTGGGCCTTAGTGAAGAAGAGGAGAGGAGGCCAGGGCAGGGCCGCGCGCCCCTCCCGCCCTAGTCCGAATAGGACAAGGAGAGGGGGTGGCGCCCCCCCTTTCCTTCCTCTCTCTCCCTCCTCTTTCCCCCCTTCTCCTAATCCAACAAGGAAGGGAGGGAGTCCTACTCCCGGTGGGAGTAGGACTCCTCCTGGCGCGCCTCCTCCTGGCCGGCCGCACCTTCCCCCCTTGATCCCTTATATACGGGGGCAGGGGGGACCCTAGACACAACAACAACAGATCATTGATCTCTTAGCCTTGTGCGGTGCCCCCCTCCACCATAGTCCTCCTCGATAATATTGTAGCGGTGCTTAGGTGAAGCCCTGCGATGGTAGAACATCATCATCGTCACCACGCCGTCGTGCTGACAGAACTCTCCCTCGACACTCGGCTGGATCGGAGTTCGAGGGACGTCACTGAGCTGAACGTGTGCTGGAACTCGGAGGTGTCGTGCTTTCGGTGCTTGATCGGTCGGGCCGTGAAGACGTACGACTACATCAACCGCGTTGTTCTAACGCTTCCGCTTTCGGTCTACGAGGGTACATGGACAACACTCTCCCCTCTCGTTGCTATGCATCACCATGATCTTGTGTGTGTGTAGGAATTTTTTTGAAATTACTACGTTCTCCAACACTATTACGGGCTAGATTTTCACAATCTAGCTTCAGACTCCTTTCTTCATGTCTCGGCGTTCATTATCATGTACGAGGCCTTCCTCCGTATTCCCCCACACTTCGGCTTGTGTCTCAAGACCTTTAATGTGAAGCCGAAGGTAGTCGACGGGAAACAGGCGGAGTGCGGTGGTGCTGCAGGAGCAAACTCACCAATACTCCTTGGCCAAAAGGCTCCTTCACAGAAACTTTCGATCTATGGCAGCGGGAGTGGTTTTACATCACTGAACCCCGTGGTACCAAGTGGGCAGCTACACCTGCGTTCCGATCTGGCCCTTCGTTATGGCTTGCATCATGGATAAATAAGGGGCTGGACTAAGGATCAATTGATGAAGTGCAGATGTTGCAAAGCCGCATTCGGAGCCTCATTGAAAAGGACACCAGTCTTATCAATGTAATCCAAGTAATGCTAGTCCGTCGGGTCCTACCATGCCAGTGATGGCCTCTCCGCATGTGGGAGTTCAATCCAGAAGGACCACGAACCCTTCAGCACTTCTCCGGCACGACGCTCAGAGGAATGTGGAAATTATTCTTCGGGACACGAAAATAGTGGCCGGATACTACAGAGGACATCGGCCTTGACTGCAACCATCCGGATACCTCGGTCAGCACTCGACTCCTGAACACAGCTTAGTTAAATTTCTCATAACAATATACTAAGAAAACCATGCTCGTCCAGGGCTGGATAAAGAAGGCAGAGAGAATTAGGTGTTCGGCCCCTCTTCCCGAAGACTCAGCTGATCCGACGTTAACAAGGATGCTGGTTCCGGCACCATATCAAGTGCCGGCGAAGGAAGACAAGGAGGAGAGCAAGAAGGCCCCGGGTGGCCCCCATTCTAGAGGTACGCCAGGTACCTCGTCCGGGGAGATTGGAACTCCCTCTTCCGAAGATGAAAGGGAAGGAGAAACTGACATCCCTTCTCCCCATGGGAAGAAGAGGACCACCTCCGAAGACTTCAAGATAAAGGCTTCTAAGCGAGGGAAGATATCCCTGTTAGGGGGTTCTGGTTCGGGAGGCGACGTTGTCACGCAGTTCCTCCGTAAGGACAAGCCCATAGCTTAATCCTAAGTGGACAAGGGTGTCTTAAACATATCCCATTCTTTCCTGGTTGCAAGGGTAATGTTTAAAATATATATTTGTAGTCCGACATGCAGCCTTCCTCAATAGTCCTCCTCCTCGGGGGATCTTCTTCCGGAGATGATGGAGAGCGAGACGCCTCCACAGATCTCCCCGCCCAATAGGGCAGACGACCCCGAGGTGTCGTCCCGGAGGATCTCTCCCGATCAACAAGTGGTGCGAGGGACAATGAAGACTAGGCCCAAAGGTGACACTTTGGCCGTCCAGGGTCCGGGGTGTGCGGCCCCTACGGGGGCCAACAATAAAGGCCTTGGACTATCCAATTTACAGCCAGAGACGATTCTAAGGTCGAGTAAACATATTCCTTTGAAAGGAGTTTGTACCCCTACAACTGCTTCCAGGGATCCGGAGGCGCCGAATACATTGATGGACATATTACGACATGCGTCCGTCTCATAGGAACATCGTACCTTGATGGGTACGGTAGTTGAGAGGGTTCTGTCTGCGAAGAGCGGATTGAATGAAGCCTTTGCGAGCCTGCTAAGAGGCTTCGAGGTACGTAATGTAATATTTTCAATTGTGCTATAAACGCAAAATGCGCTTATGTATAGATAGTAGCCCCTGAGACTCTGGTTGGCGTCCAAAGGGAGGCGATCAGAGGATCAAGAAAGATATGCCCAGGAAATAATCTGACTAATTGGAACACGGGTTGTTACATCCCTGGCGACTACCCAAGCTACAGAGGTTGCAGACCTGAAGCAGAAACTTGATGTGGCGGATGATGACATCACGCTTATTAACAGGCGGCTCAACGAGGTGCAAGGTATGTTTTTGGGGCAGTTAGTATATGCAAGTACTATAATATGAGCATGACACTGAGAATTGTATACTGGGATATGCATAACTGAGAATAGTGCCGCCGCAGTTGAGACCCTTTGGGCTGATCTTGCCCGGGCCAAGGAGCAAGCCAGGATGAGTAATGCGGCTGCCGAAAAGGCAGCTGCTGAATTAAAGGCCGAACAGGCTGCTCGGCGCCAGTGCGAGGAGAGAATATCTACTATGGCGCTTGAGCTAAAGGATGCCACTAGCCGATGTGAATTTCTCGAGAAAGATAACAAAACTAGAGCGGCCGATCTTGACAAGGCCTTACAAGAGGCACGGGAAGCACGTTTCGAGTCTAGAGCGGCTCGGGAGGAGATCCGACAAGCTGGGGAGATCGCGGTTGGTAAACCCTTCTTATTACAAACTAAATTTGGCGATCCGAAGTATGCCCCGCTTAATCAAATGTGGAGTTCTCCATACGCATTTTTGGAGTTGCCCAAGAGTGTCTCCAATGCAACGCAGTTTTTCCAAGAGCAAGAAGGACATGCAACGGAAAAGCTTTTTTGGTCGCAATTTAGCATGCCAAAGCATCCGCTGTTGCTGAATGAACAGATGGCCCAGTGGGCCGAGCTCCACAAGATACCCGGATCTACCATGAAGGATGTCGTGGTCCGGCTGTGGCCGACTGAGCCAATTCCGAATAGTTATTTCGGTTTGGTGCGGCGACTTGTTGATGCGGCGCCGCGTATCGACGCTGTTAAGCGGTCAACGTGCATAGAAGGTGCACGGATGGCCTTTGCCCGCGTTAAGACGTACTGGGCGAAGATGAAGGCCACCGATATTGCAGCAAAAAGTCCACCCAAGGGCAAGGACCATCACACGCCAGAGCATTATTTTGAGGATGTCCTAGAGGGTGCCCGCTTGATAGAGGGTCGGTGCTCGAAAGATATTATGTTTGAGTGAAATGTAACGAAATTGTAAAAACAATATTATGATATATTAGGGCTATGTTTTTTATACTTTCACCTAAAAAGTTTTTGGTGCCTCCTCTGCGGCCATTTTTTGTATAATCTGAAAGTTTACCAGTTGTCGGCTTCAGCCCCCTCGCATATAACGCGGGGGTGTTCGGAAAAGCACTTGATCACTCTTGACCCAACGTCTTGGTCCATTAAGGAGGTGTCAATGCGGCGAACCAGACAATCGGACTATAGGGCTTTAACACTTTCACTTAGCCATAGGAGTTTGACGGTGGGTCTACGATATAGCCCCTGGTATGTACGCGGCTATCCGAATACGGTGCGTTTACAACGTGACCAGAAGAACGGTCCTTCATGTAATACGGAAGGAATCACGAAGATTCCGGTAAGTCATCGAGTGGTTGACCAGCTCTCGCCGCATCATGACAGTCAGTTTTCGGCTTTCTCTACCGAGGTGCTCATCCGGACAAACTAGGACACAATCGCAGTAGTTCTCCCTTTACTACCCTAGCCGATAGAGCGGAACGTAAGGTAGTAAACACAGGATTCGGGCAACCCAACTATTGACCAAAGACATGATTCAGAGCTGATGCATATAAGGCCAAACTCATGACGCCGAAGTGTGCTATAAAGCTGTTCGGACTTGTCGGCAACTCATATGTTGCCATATCGAGCCCCTGGCAATATATGCCGAGGTGCGTGCGTGAAATAACCACGGAAGCAAAATTAAGTTCTTTGAGAAAAGCGAATACTGAATATGGGTTATGTTGACTAGCATCTGAATGATATGTCAAGCACGATCTTTACAGATTATAATGCTACTACCAAGGCTATTTGACATGCCGGGGGTCAAAAGCTGAGAAAAAGGGCACTTTACAGGTTTGAAATAAAGAGTGCGGTCTGCAAAAAATATTTGGACCTCCTGTCGCACGCCTGCGCTGCCTTGCCTTGGTTAAAGGACTTCTCAGCAAATATAGTCACCTGTGGTAAAAGATAAAAAATGTTTAGAAAAAGAAAAGACTATGAGCGTGCGGATAGTGTTATAGGTATGTCCGCATTGTGCCTCCGCCGGTGACCAGGGTATTTTAAGTGTATAATTATGTGCGCGGGACAGACTTCGCGGCTATATGGGGTGGACGGCGGAGGCCGAACTGCTAATCCAGCTCTGAGATTGATTGGTCCTATCTAATGGAGATCGACGGCTTGATGGCCGACGAAATGTGCGGCTTGATAAGGCTGCTTTGTACTTCGGCCGCAGTAGCCGTAGTATGCTCCTCTGTACGGAGGGAGCATTCCGTATTTCCGTTTATCGTGATGGTGCCGCGTGGACCCGGCATCTTAAGTTGGAAATCGGTGTAATGTGGGACCGCATTAAAGCGAGCAAAAGCGGTACGCTCGAGTAGTGCATGGCAGCTACTGCGCAGCGGGACAATATCAAAGGTCAAGCCTTCGCTTTGAAAGTTGTTCGGCGAGCCGAAAATGACTTCCAATGTAATCGAGCCCGAGCAGTGAGCTTCTACGCCGAATATTGTTCCCTTGAAGGTAGTTGCGGTGGGCCTGATTCTTGAAGGATCAATGCCCATTTTGTGGACAGTGTCTTGGTAGAGTAGATTAAGGCTACTGCCGCTGCCCATAAGGACTTTAGTGAGATGGAACCCATCGATAATTGGATCGAGGATGAGAGCTGCCAGACCTTCGTGAAGGATATTGGCTGGGTGGTCCTTGCGATCAAAAGTGATCAGGCGGGCCGCCAGAAAAAGGTCTTGATAACCCACAAGTATAGGGGATCGCAACAGTTTTCGAGGGTAGAGTATTCAACCCAAATTTATTGATTCGACACAGGGGGAGCCAAAGAATATTCTCAAGTATTAGCGGCTGAGTTGTCAATTCAACCACACCTGGAAACTTAGTATCTGTAGCAAAGTGTTTAGTAGCAAAGTAATATGATAGTGGTGGTAACGGTAACAAAAGTAAAGACAACAAAAGTAATGTTTTTGGTATTTTGTAGTGATTGTAACAGTAGCAACGGAAAAGTGAATACGCGAGAACTAGTATATGGAAAACTCGTAGGCACCGGATTAGCGATGGATAATTATGCCGGATGCTGTTCATCATGTAACAGTTATAACATAGAGTGACACATAACTAGCTCCAGTTCATCAATGTAATGTAGGCATGTATTCCGTATATAGTCATACGTGCTTATGGAAAAGAACTTGCATGACATCTTTTGTCCTACCCTCCCGTGGCAGCGGGGTCCTATTGGAAACTAAGGGATATTAAGGCCTCCTTTTAATAGAGAACCGGAACAAAGCATTAGCACATAGTGAATACATGAACTCCTCAAACTATGGTCATCACCGGGAGTGGTCCCGATTATTGTCACTTTGGGGTTGCCAGATCATAACACATAGTATGCGACTATAGACTTGCAAGATAGGATCAAGAACACACATATATTCATGAAAACATAATAGGTTTAGATCTGAAATCATGGCACTCGGGCCCTAGTGACAAGCATTACGCATAGCAAAGTCATAGCAACATCAATCTCAGAACATAATGGATACTAGGGATCAAACCCTAACAAAACTAACTCGATTACATGATAAATCTCATCCAACCCATCACCGTCCAGCAAGCCTACGATGGAATGACTCACGCACGGCGGTGAGCATCATGAAATTGGTGATGGAGGATGGTTGATGATGACGACGGCGACGAATCCCCCTCTCCGGAGCCCCGAACGGACTCCAGATCAGCCCTCCCGAGAGAGATTAGGGCTTGGCGGCGGCTCCATATCGTAAAACGCGATGATTTCTTCTCTCTGATTTTTCTCTCCCCGAAAGCCAATATATGGAGTTGGAGTTGGCGTCGGAGGGCCACTAGGGGGTCCACGAGGTAGGGGGGCGTGCCCAGGGGGGTGCCCCCACCCTCGTGGACAGGGTGTGGCCCCCCTGGTCTTCATCTTTTGTGAGGATTTTTTATTGTTTTTTCTAAGGTGTTCCATGGAGTTTCAGGTCATTCCGAGAACTTTTATTTTCTGCACATAAAACAACACCATGGCAATTTTGCTGAAAACAGCGTCAGTCCGGGTTAGTTCCATTCAAATCATACAAGTTAGAGTCCAAAACAAGGGCAAAAGTGTTTGGAAAAGTAGATACGACGGAGACGTATCAACTCCCCCAAGCTTAAACCCTTGCTTGTCCTCAAGCAATTCAGTTGACAAACTGAAAGAGAAAAAGAAAAACTTTTATAAACTCTGTTTGCTCTTGTTGTTGTAAACATGAAAAGCCAGCATTCAAGTTTCAACAATATTATGAACTAACCATACTCACAATAACACGAAGGTCTCACAATTACTCATATCAATAGCATAATCAGATAGCGAGCCATAATAATAAAACTCGGATGACAACACTTTCTCAAAATAATCATAACATGATATAACAAAATGGTATCTCGCTAGCCCTTTCTGAGACTGCAAAACATAAATGCAGATCACCTTTAAAGATCAAGGACTGACTAAACATTGTAATTCATGGTAAAAGAGATCCAATCAAGTCATACCCAATATAAACCAATAATAATGAATGCAAATGACAGTGTGCTCTCCAGAGGGTGCTTTTTAATAAGAAGGGTGATGACTCAACATAAAAGTAAATAGATAGGCCCTTCGCAGAGGGAAGCAGGGATTTGTAGAGGTGCTAGAGCTCGGTTTTGAAATAGAGATAAATTATATTTTGAGCGGCATACTTTCATTGTCAACATAACAACTAAAAGGCAATGATATCTTCCATGCTAAACAGATTATAGGCGGTTCCCAAACAGAATGGTAAAGTTTATACTCCCCCTCCTCCACAAGCATCAATCCATGGCTTGCTCGAAACAACCAGTGCCTCCAACATTCAACGGGTCCCAGGGGGAGTTTTGTTTGCAGTTATTTTGATTTAGTTTGCATAAAGCATGGGACTGGGCATCCCGAAGACCAGCCATTTTCTGGTGAATGAGGAGCGGAGTCCACCCCTCTTGAGAATAACCCGCCTAACACGGAAGATAAGGGCAGCTCTAGTTGACATATGAGCTATTCGAGCATGCAAAACAGAATGTTTATTTGAAGGTTTAGAGTTTGGCACATACAAATTTACTTGGAACGGCAGGTAAATACCGCATATAGGTAGGTATAGTGGACTCATATGGAACAACTTTGGGGTTTAAGCAGTTTGGATGCACAAGCAGTATTCCCGCTTAGTATAGGTGAAGGCTAGCAAAAGACTGGGAAGCGACCAACTGAGAGAGCGACAACAGTCGTAAACATGCATTAAAATTAATTTACACCGAATACAAGCATGAGTAGGATATAATCCACCATGAACACAAATATCATGAAGTCAATGTTGATTTGATTCAACTACATGCGTGAACATGTGCCAAGTCGAGTCACTCAATTCATTTAAAGGAGGATACCATCCCATCATACCACATCATAATCATTCTAATAGCATGTTGGCACGCAAGGTAAACCATTATAACTCATAACTAATCAAGCATGGCACAAGCAACTATAATCTCTAAATGTCATTGCAAATATGTTTACTTCATAATAGCTGACTCAGGAACGATGAATCATCATATTTACAAAAACAAGAGAGGTCGAGTTCATACCAGCTTTTCTCATCCCAATAAGTCCATCATATATCATCATTATTGCCTTTCACTTGCACGACCAAACGGTGTGTATAATAATAAGAGTGCACGTGCATTGGACTAAGCTGGAATCTGCAAGCATTCAACTCAAGAGAGAAGACAAGTAATATGGGCTCTAAGTTAAATAAGCAATCATGCATATGAGAGCCACTAAGCATTTTCAATATAGTCTTCTCGACCCCCAAAAGAAAGAAAAGAAAAGAAAACTATTTACACGGGAAATCTCCCAACAAGCAAAAAAGAAGAACGGGAAATATTTTTCGGTTTTCTTTTTAATTACTACAGCAAAAAAATAAACTACTACTAATATTTTTTTGGTTTTTTCTTAAGGTTTATCAAACACACAAGAAGAAAGCAGGAAAAAGAAAATAAACTAGCATGGATATTACAGTGAAAGAGTATGAGCACCGACATATAGCAATGAGTGTGTGTGAACATAAATGTAATGTCGGTGGGAAATACGTACTCCCCCAAGCTTAGGCTTTTGGCCTAAGTTGGTCTATTGCCAGGGATAGCCTGGCGGATACCCGTAGGTGAAGCTGGGGTCGTACTGTGACGAAGAAGGCTCCGGTTGCCACTGGCTGGCAACCTCCTCTGGATCCCAAGAATAAACAGATAGTTGTGGAGGCTCATCTTGTGGCTCCGGTTCCGGGGCTGGTGCAGGATTCCGATAGGCTTGAACAGCCGACCACGAAACGATGTGAGGACCTGCAGATAAGTTAAACAAAGAAGGAGCAGGCAAAGTAATAGTCTTAGGGTGATGTTTATCAAAGTATAATTTGTATTTGAGCTCCCCTTCGCGACTCTTAACAAGAAAGTCATGCGCTATCATACTCTTATAATCTAAATAAGCGCGGGGCAGTGCTGTTTCTTCTTTCTCCTCATTCCTAATAGGTATTTCAAAATGTTCAGCTAGGCGTGAAGCATAAATGCCTCCAAAGATGGGGCCCTTAGTACGGTTCAGAATTAACCGTCTAGCAACAATTCCACCCATACTAACAGAGTTATTGCGGTATAAACCATGGAACAAAATAATAATATCAGGAATACTAAGGTTCCCACAGTTCCCACGTCCAATCAAGCAACGACTAGCAAATAAGGCAAAGTAGCATAAAACAGGAAAATGTATGCTAGTGATCCTTGTTGGGTTTCGTAGTAATTTCAAAAAATTTCCTACGCACACGCAAGATCATGTGATGCATAGCAACGAGGGGGAGAGTATTGTCTACGTACCCTACGCAGACCGACTGCGGAAGCGATGACACGACGTAGAGGAAGTAGTCGTACGTCTTCACGATCCAACCGATCAAGCACCGAAACTACGGCACCTCCGAGTTCGAGCACACGTTCAGCTCGATGACGATCCCCGGACTCCGATCCAGCAAAGTGTCGGGGAAGAGTTCCGTCAGCACGACGGCGTGATGACGATCTTGATGAACTACAGCAGCAGGGCTTCGCCTAAACTCCGCTACAGTATTATCGAGGAATATGGTGGCAGGGGGCACCGCACACGGCTAAGGAATCGATCACGTGGATCAACTTGTGTCAACTTGTGTGTTTAGAGGTGCCCCTGCCTCCGTATATAAAGGAGGAGAGGAGGGGAGGCTGGCCGGCCAAGGGGGGGAGGCGCAGGAGAGTCCTACTCCTTCTGGGAGTAGGATTCCCCCTCCAATCCTAGTCCAACTAGGATTCCTCGGAGGGGAAAAGAGGAGGAGGGGGCCGGCCACCTCTCCTAGTCCTAATAGGACTAGGGGAAGGGGGGGGCAGCCCATCTAGGGCAGCCCCTTCTCTTTTCCACTAAGGCCCACTATGGCCCAAATAGCTCCCGGGGGGTTCCGGTAACCCTCTCGGTAACCCGGTAAAATCCCGATTTCACCCGGAACACTTCCGATGTCCAAACATAGGCTTCCAATATATCAATCGTTATGTCTCGACCATTTCGAGACTCCTCGTCATGTCCGTGATCACATCCGGGACTCTGAACAACCTTCGGTACATCAAAATGCATAAACTCATAATATAACTGTCATCGTAACCTTAAGCGTGCGGACCCTACGGGTTCGAGAACAATGTAGACATGACCGAGACACGTCTCCGGTCAATAACCAATAGCGGGACCTGGATGCCCATATTGGCTCCTACATATTCTACGAAGATCTTTATCGGTCAGACCGCATAACAACATACGTTGTTCCCTTTGTCATCAGTATGTTACTTGCCCGAGATTCGATCGTCGGTATCCAATACCTAGTTCAATCTCGTTACCGGCAAGTCTCTTTACTCGTTCCGTAATACATCATCTCACAACTAACATATTAGTTGTAATGCTTGCAAGGCTTATGTGATGTGTATTACCGAGAGGGCCCAGAGATACCTCTCCGACAATCGGAGTGACAAATCCTAATCTCGAAATACGCCAACGCAACATCGACCATTGGAGACACCTGTAGTACTCCTTTATAATCACCCAGTTACGTTGTGACGTTTGGTAGTACCCAAAGTGTTCCTCTGGTAAACGGGAGTTGCATAATCTCATAGTCATAGGAACATGTATAAGTCATGAAGAAAGCAATAGCAACATACTAAACGATCGGGTGCTAAGCTAATGGAATGGGTCATGTCAATCAGATCATTCTACTAATGATGTGACCTCGTTAATCAAATAACAACTCATTGTTCATGGTTAGGAAACATAACCATCTTTGATTAACGAGCTAGTCAAGTAGAGGCATACTAGTGACACTCTGTTTGTCTATGTATTCACACATGTATTATGTTTCCGGTAAATACAATTCTAGCATGAATAATAAACATTTATCATGATTATAAGGAAATAAATAATAACTTTATTATTGCCTCTAGGGCATATTTCCTTCAGTCTCCCACTTGCACTAGAGTCAATAATCTAGATTACACTGTAATGAATCTAACACCCATGGAGCTTTGGTGCTGATCATGTTTTGCTCATGGAAGAGGCTTAGTCAACGGGTCTGCAACATTCAGATCCGTATGTATCTTGCAAATCTCTATGTCTCCCACCTGGACTAGATCCCGGATGGAGTTGAAGCGTCTCTTGATGTGTTTGGTCCTTTTGTGAAATCTGGATTCCTTTGCCAAGGCAATTGCACCAGTATTGTCACAAAAGATTTTCATTGGACCCGATGCACTAGGTATGACACCTAGATCGGATATGAACTCCTTCATCCAGACTCCTTCATTTGCTGCTTCCGAAGCAGCTATGTATTCCGCTTCACATGTAGATCCCGCTACAACGCTTTGTTTAGAACTGCACCAACTGACAGCTCCACCGTTTAATGTAAACACGTATCCGGTTTGCGATTTAGAATCGTCCGGATCAGTGTCAAAGCTTGCATCAACGTAACCTTTTACGGTGAGCTCTTTGTCACCTCCATATACGAGAAACATATCCTTAGTCCTTTTCAGGTATTTTAGGATGTTCTTGTTAGGTTTCGTAGTAATTTCAAAAATTTTCCTACGCGCACACAGGATCATGTGATGCATAGCAACGAGAGGAGAGTGTTGTCTACGTACCCAACGCAGACCGACTGCGGAAGCGATGACACGACGTAGAGGAAGTAGTCGTACGTCTTCACGATCCAACCGATCAAGCACCGAAACTACGGCACCTCCGAGTTCGAGCACACGTTCAGCTCGATGACGATCCCCGGACTCCGATCCAGCAAAGTGTCGGGGAAGAGTTTCGTCAGCACGACGGCGTGGTGACGATCTTGATGAACTACAGCAGCAGGGCTTCGCCTAAACTCCGCTACAGTATTATCGAGGAATATGGTGGCAGGGGGCACCGCACACGGCTAAGGAATCGATCACGTGGATCAACTTGTGTCAACTTGTGTGTTTAGAGGTGCCCCTGCCTCCGTATATAAAGGAGGAGAGGAGGGGAGGCTGGCCGGCCAAGGGGGGGAGGCGCAGGAGAGTCCTACTCCCTCTGGGAGTAGGATTCCCCCTCCAATCCTAGTCCAACTAGGATTCCTCGGAGGGGAAAAGAGGAGGAGGGGGCCGGCCACCTCTCCTAGTCCTAATAGGACTAGGGGGTGGCGCGCAGCCCATCTAGGGCAGCCCCTTCTCTTTTCCACTAAGGCCCACTATGGCCCAAATAGCTCCCGGGGGGTTCCGGTAACCCTCTCGGTATTCCGGTAAAATCCCGATTTCACCCGGAACACTTTCGATATCCAAATATAGGCTTCCAATATATCAATCTTTACGTCTCGACCATTTCGAGACTCCTCGTCATGTCCGTGATCACATCCGGGACTCCGAACAACCTTCGGTACATCAAAATGCATAAACTCATAATATAACTGTCATCGTAACCTTAAGCGTGCGGACCCTACGGGTTCGAGAACAATGTAGACATGACCGAGACACGTCTCCGGTCAATAACCAATAGCGGGACCTGGATGCCCATATTGGCTCCTACATATTCTACGAAGATCTTTATCGGTCAGACCGCATAACAACATACGTTGTTCCCTTTGTCATCGGTATGTTACTTGCCCGAGATTCGATCGTCGGTATCTAATACCTAGTTCAATCTCGTTACCGGCAGGTCTCTTTACTCGTTCCGTAATACATCATCTCACAACTAACATATTAGTTGTAATGCTTGCAAGGCTTATGTGATGTGTATTACCGAGAGGGCCCAGAGATACCTCTCCGACAATCGGAGTGACAAATCCTAATCTCGAAATACGCCAACCCAACATCGACCATTGGAGACACCTGTAGTACTCCTTTATAATCACCCAGTTACGTTGTGACGTTTGGTAGTACCCAAAGTGTTCCTCCGGTAAACGGGAGTTGCATAATCTCATAGTCATAGGAACATGTATAAGTCATGAAGAAAGCAATAGCAACATACTAAACGATCGGGTGCTAAGCTAATGGAATGGGTCATGTCAATCAGATCATTCTACTAA
Organism: Triticum aestivum; assembly: GCF_018294505.1. Classification (NCBI taxonomy): domain Eukaryota; kingdom Viridiplantae; phylum Streptophyta; class Magnoliopsida; order Poales; family Poaceae; genus Triticum; species Triticum aestivum. Next base: position 178,842,102 of record NC_057804.1, read on the forward strand.
TGATGTGACCTCGTTAATCAAATAACAACTCTTTGTTCATGGTTAGGAAACATAACCATCTTTGATTAACGAGCTAGTCAAGTAGAGGCATACTAGTGACACTATGTTTGTCTATGTATTCACACATGTATTATGTTTCCGGTAATACAATTTTAGCATGAATAATAAACATTTGTCATGATTATAAGGAAATAAATAATAACTTTATTATTGCCTCTAGGGCATATTTCCTTCAGTCTCCCACTTGCACTAGAGTCAATAATCTAGATTACACTGTAATGATTCTAACACCCATGGAGCCTTGGTGCTGATCATGTTTTGCTCGTGGAAGAGGCTTAGTCAACGGGTCTGCAACATTCAGATCCGTATGTATCTTGCAAATCTCTATGTCTCCCACCTGGACTAGATCCTGGATGGAGTTGAAGCGTCTCTTGATGTGTTTGGTCCTTTTGTGAAATCTGGATTCCTTTGCTAAGGCAATTGCACCAGTATTGTCACAAAAGATTTTCATTGGACCCGATGCACTAGGTATGACACCTAGATCAGATATGAACTCCTTCATCCAGACTCCTTCATTTGCTGCTTCCGAAGCAGCTATGTATTCCGCTTCACATGTAGATCCCGCTACGACGCTTTGTTTAGAACTGCACCAACTGACAGCTCCTCCGTTTAATGTAAACACGTATCCGGTTTGCGATTTAGAATCGTCTGGATCAGTGTCAAAGCTTGCATCAACGTAACCTTTTACGATGAGCTCTTTGTCACCTCCATATACGAGAAACATATCCTTAGTCCTTTTCAGGTATTTCAGGATGTTCTTGACCGTTGTCCAGTGATCCACTCCTGGATTACTTTGGTACCTCCCTGCTAAACTTATAGCAAGGCATACATCAGGTCTGGTACACAGCATTGCATACATGATAGATCCTATGGCTGATGCATAGGGAACATCTCTCATATTCTCTCTATCTTCTGCAGTGGTCGGGCATTGAGTCTTACTCAATTTCACACCTTGTAACACAGGCAAGAACCCTTTCTTTGCTTGATCCATTTTGAACTTCTTCAAAATTTTGTCAAGGTATGTGCTTTGTGAAAGTCCAATTAAGTGTTTTGATCTATCTCTATAGATCTTAATGCCTAATATGTAAGCAGCTTCACCGAGGTCTTTCATTGAAAAACTTTTATTCAAGTACCCCTTTATGCTATCCAGAAATTCTATATCATTTCCAATCAGTAATATGTCATCCACATATAATATCAGAAATGCTACAGAGCTCCCACTCACTTTCTTGTAAATACAGGCTTCTCCGAAAGTCTGTATAAAGCCAAATGCTTTGATCACACTATCAAAACGTTTATTCCAACTCCGAGAGGCTTGCACCAGTCCATAAATGGATCGCTGGAGCTTGCACACTTTGTTAGCTTCCTTTGGATCGACAAAACCTTCCGGTTGCATCATATACAACTCTTCTTCCAGAAATCCATTCAGGAATGCAGTTTTGACATCCATCTGCCAAATTTCATAATCATAAAATGCGGCAATCGCTAACATGATTCGGACGGACTTAAGCATCGCTACGGGTGAGAAGGTCTCATCGTAGTCAATCCCTTGAACTTGTCGAAAACCTTTTGCGACAAGTCGAGCTTTGTAGACAGTAACATTACCATCAGTGTCAGTTTTCTTCTTAAAGATCCATTTATTCTCAATTGCTTGCCGATCATCGGGCAAGTCAACCAAAGTCCATACTTTGTTCTCATACATGGATCCCATCTCAGATTTCATGGCTTCAAGCCACTTTGCGGAATCTGGGCTCACCATCGCTTCTTCATAGTTCGTAGGTTCATCATGATCTAGTAGCATGACTTCCAGAACAGGATTTCCGTACCACTCTGGCGCGGATCTTACTCTGGTTGATCTACGTGGTTCAGTAGTATCTTGATCTGAAGTTTCATGATCATTATCACTGGCTTCCTCACTAACCGGTGTAGGTGTCACTGAAACAGTTTTCTGTGATGAACTACTCTCCAGTAAGGGAGCAGGTACAGTTACCTCGTCAAGTTCTACTTTCCTCCCACTCACTTCTTTCGAGAGAAACTCCTTCTCTAGAAATGATCCATTCTTAGCAACGAATGTTTTGCCTTCGGATATGTGATAGAAGGTGTACCCAACAGTTTCCTTTGGGTATCCTATGAAGACACATTTCTCCGATTTGGGTTCGAGCTTATCAGGTTGAAGCTTTTTCACATAAGCATCGCAGCCCCAAACTTTAAGAAACGACAACTTTGGTTTCTTGCCAAACCATAGTTCATAAGGCGTCGTCTCAACGGATTTTGATGGTGCCCTATTTAACGTGAATGCGGCCGTCTCTAAAGCATAACCCCAAAATGATAGCGGTAAATCTGTAAGAGACATCATAGATCGCACCATATCTAGTAAAGTACGATTACGACGTTCGGACACACCATTGCGCTGTGGTGTTCCGGGTGGCGTGAGTTGTGAAACTATTCCATAGTTTTTCAAATGTACACCAAACTCGTAACTCAAATATTCTCCTCCACGATCAGATCGTAGAAACTTTATTTTCTTGTTACGATGATTTTCAACTTCACTCTGAAATTCTTTGAACTTTTCAAATGTTTCAGACTTATGCTTCATTAAGTAGATATATCCATATCTGCTCAAATCATCTGTGAAGGTGAGAAAATAACGATATCCGCCACGAGCCTCAATATTCATCGGACCACATACATCGGTATGTATGATTTCCAACAAATCTGTTGCTCTCTCCATAGTACCGGAGAACGGTGTTTTAGTCATCTTGCCCATGAGGCACGGTTCGCAAGTACCAAGTGATTCATAATCAAGTGGTTCCAAAAGTCCATTAGTATGGAGTTTCTTCATGCGTTTTACACTGATATGACCTAAACGACAGTGCCACAAATAAGTTGCACTTTCATTATCAACTCTGCATCTTTTGGTTTCAACATTATGAATATGTGTATTACTACTATCGAGATTCAGTAAGAATAGACCACTCTTCAAGGGTGCATGACCATAAAAGATATTACTCATATAAATAGAACAACCATTATTCTCTGATTTAAATGAATAACCGTCTCGCATTAAACAAGATCCAGATATAATGTTCATGCTCAACGCTGGCACCAAATAACAATTATTTAGGTCTAATATTAATCCCGAAGGTAGATGTAGAGGTAGCGTGCCGACCGCGATCACATCGACTTTGGAACCGTTTCCCACGCGCATCGTCACCTCGTCCTTTGCCAGTGCCCGCTTATTCTGTAGTCCCTGTTTCGAGTTGCAAATATTAGCAACAGAACCAGTATCAAATACCCAGGTGCTACTGCGAGCTCTAGTAAGGTACACATCAATAACATGTATATCATATATACCTTTGTTCACCTTGCCATCCTTCTTATCCGCCAAATACTTGGGGCAGTTCCGCTTCCAGTGACCAGTCTGCTTGCAGTAGAAGCACTTAGTTTCAGGCTTAGGTCCAGACTTGGGTTTCTTATCTTGAGCAGCAACTGGCTTGCTGTTCTTCTTGAAGTTCCCTTTCTTCTTTCCTTTGCCCTTTTTCTTGAAACTAGTGGTTTTGTTAACCATCAACACTTGATGCTCCTTTTTGATTTCTACCTCCGCAGCTTTCAGCATTGCGAAGAGCTCGGGAATAGTCTTATTCATCCCTTGCATATTATAGTTCATCACGAAGCTCTTGTAGCTTGGTGGCAGTGATTGGAGAATTCTGTCGATGACGCAATCATCCGGAAGATTAACTCCCAATTGAATCAAGTGATTATTATACCCAGACATTTTGAGTATATGCTCACTGACAGAACTGTTCTCCTCCATCTTGCAGCTATAGAACTTATTGGAGACTTCATATCTCTCAATCCGGGCATTTGCTTGAAATATTAACTTCAACTCCTGGAACATCTCATATGCTCCATGACGTTCAAAACGTCGTTGAAGTCCCGATTCTAAGCCGTAAAGCATGGCACACTGAACTATTGAGTAGTCATCAGCTTTGCTCTGCCAGACGTTCATAACATCTGGCGTTGCTCCAGCAGCAGGCCTGGCACCAGGCGGTGCTTCCAGGACGTAATTCTTCTGTGCAGCAATGAGGATAATCCTCAAGTTACGGACCCAGTCCGTGTAATTGCTACCATCATCTTTCAACTTTGCTTTCTCAAGGAACGCATTAAAATTTAACGGAACAACAGCACGAGCCATCTATCTACAATCAACATAAACAAGCAAGATACTATCAGGGACAAAGTACATGATAAATTTTAAGTTCAATTAATCATATTACTAAAGAACTCCCACTTAGATAGACATCCCTCTAATCCTCTAAGTGATCACGTGATCCAAATCAACTAAACCATAACCGATCATCACGTGAGATGGAGTAGTTTTCAATGGTGAACATCGTTATGTTGATCATATCTACTATATGATTCACGCTCGACCTTTCGGTCTCTGTGTTCCGAGGCCATATCTGCATATGCTAGGCTCGTCAAGTTTAACCTGAGTATTCTGCGTGTGCAAAACTGGCTTGCACCCGTTGTAGATGGACGTAGAGCTTATCACACCCGATCATCACGTGGTGTCTGGGCACGACGAACTTTGGCAACGGTCCATACTCAGGGAGAACACTTCTTGATAATTTAGTGAGAGATCATCTTATAATGCTACCGTCAATCAAAGCAAGATAAGATGCATAAAGATAAACATTACATGCAATCAATATAAGTGATATGATATGGCCATCATCATCTTGTGCTTGTGATCTCCATCTCCGAAGCACCGTCATGATCACCATCGTCACCGGCGCGACACCTTGATCTCCATCGTAGCATCGTTGTCGTCTCACCAATCTTATGCTTCCACGACTATCACTACCGTTTAGTAATAAAGTAAAGCATTACATCGCGATTGCATTGCATACAATAAAGCGACAACCATATGGCTCCTGCCAGTTGCCGATAACTTGGTTACAAAACATGATCATCTCATACAATAAAATTCAGCATCATGCCTTGACCATATCACATCACAACATGCCCTGCAAAAACAAGTTAGACGTCCTCTACTTTGTTGTTGCATGTTTTTACGTGGCTGCTACGGGCTTAAGTAAGAACCAATCTCACCTACGCATCAAAACCACAACGATAGTTTGTCAAATAGACTCCGTTTTAACCTTCGCAAGGACCGGGCGTAGCCATACTTGGTTTAACTAAAGTTGGAGAGGCAGTCGCCCGCAAGCCATCTCTGTGCAAAGCACGTCGAGGGAACCGGTCTCGAGTAAGCGTACGCGTAAGGTTGGTCCGGGTCGTCTCGTCCAACAATACCGCCGAACCAAAGTATGACATGCTGGTAGGCAGTATGACTTGTATCGTCCACAACTTACTTGTGTTCTACTCGTGCATATAACATCAACATCAATAACCTAGGCTCGGATGCCACTGTTGGGTTTCGTAGTAATTTCAAAAAATTTCCTACGCACACGCAAGATCATGTGATGCATAGCAACGAGGGGGAGAGTATTGTATACGTACCCTACGCAGACCGACTGCGGAAGCGATGACACGACGTAGAGGAAGTAGTCGTACGTCTTCACGATCCAACCGATCAAGCACCGAAACTACGGCACCTCCGAGTTCGAGCACACGTTCAGCTCGATGACGATCCCCGGACTCCGATCCAGCAAAGTGTCGGGGAAGAGTTCCGTCAGCACGACGGCGTGGTGACGATCTTGATGAACTACAGCAGCAGGGCTTCGCCTAAACTCCGCTACAGTATTATCGAGGAATATGGTGGCAGGGGGCACCGCACACGGCTAAGGAATCGATCACGTGGATCAACTTGTGTCAACTTGTGTGTTTAGAGGTGCCCCTGCCTCCGTATATAAAGGAGGAGAGGAGGGGAGGCTGGCCGGCCAAGGGGGGAGGCGCAGGAGAGTCCTACTCCTTCTGGGAGTAGGATTCCCCCTCCAATCCTAGTCCAACTAGGATTCCTCGGAGGGGAAAAGAGGAGGAGGGGGCCGGCCACCTCTCCTAGTCCTAATAGGACTAGGGGAAGGGGGGGGGGGCGCAGCCCATCTAGGGCAGCCCCTTCTCTTTTCCACTAAGGCCCACTATGGCCCAAATAGCTCCCGGGGGGTTCCGGTAACCCTCTCGGTAACCCGGTAAAATCCCGATTTCACCCGCAACACTTCCGATGTCCAAACATAGGCTTGCAATATATCAATCTTTATGTCTCGACCATTTCGAGACTCCTCGTCATGTCCGTGATCACATCCGGGACTCCGAACAACCTTCGGTACATCAAAATGCATAAACTCATAATATAACTGTCATCGTAACCTTAAGCGTGCGGACCCTACGGGTTCGAGAACAATGTAGACATGACCGAGACACGTCTCCGGTCAATAACCAATAGCGGGACCTGGATGCCCATATTGGCTCCTACATATTCTACGAAGATCTTTATCGGTCAGACCGCATAACAACATACGTTGTTCCCTTTGTCATCGGTATGTTACTTGCCCGAGATTCGATCGTCGGTATCCAATACCTAGTTCAATCTCGTTACCGGCAAGTCTCTTTACTCGTTCCGTAATACATCATCTCACAACTAACATATTAGTTGTAATGCTTGCAAGGCTTATGTGATGTGTATTACCGAGAGGGCCCAGAGATACCTCTCCGACAATCGGAGTGACAAATACTAATCTCGAAATACGCCAACCCAACATCGACCATTGGAGACACCTGTAGTACTCCTTTATAATCACCCAGTTACGTTGTGACGTTTGGTAGTACCCAAAGTGTTCCTCCGGTAAACGGGAGTTGCATAATCTCATAGTCATAGGAACATGTATAAGTCATGAAGAAAGCAATAGCAACATACTAAACGATCGGGTGCTAAGCTAATGGAATGGGTCATGTCAATCAGATCATTCTACTAATGATGTGACCTCGTTAATCAAATAACAACTCATTGTTCATGGTTAGGAAACATAACCATCTTTGATTAACGAGCTAGTCAAGTAGAGGCATACTAGTGACACTTTTGTTTGTCTATGTATTCACACATGTATTATGTTTCCGGTAAATACAATTCTAGCATGAATAATAAACATTTATCATGATTATGAGGAAATAAATAATAACTTTATTATTGCCTCTAGGGCATATTTCCTTCACAAACATAGGCTTCCAATATATCAATCTTTACGTCTCGACCATTTCGAGACTCCTCGTCATGTCCGTGATCACATCTGGGACTCCGAACAACCTTCGGTACATCAAAATGCATAAACTCATAATGTAACTGTCATCGTAACCTTAAGCGTGCGGACCCTACGGGTTCGAGAACAATGTAGACATGACCGAGACATGTCTCTGGTCAATAACCAATAGCGGGACCTGGATGCCCATATTGGCTCCTACATATTCTACGAAGATCTTTATCGGTCAGACCGCATAACAACATACGTTGTTCCCTTTGTCATCGGTATGTTACTTGCCCGAGATTCGATCGTCGGTATCCAATACCTAGTTCAATCTCGTTACCGGCAAGTCTCTTTACTCGTTCCGTAATACATCATCTCACAGCTAACATATTAGTTGTAATGCTTGCAAGGCTTATGTGATGTGTATTACCGAGAGGGCCCAGAGATACCTCTCCGACAATCGGAGTGACAAATCCTAATCTCGAAATACGCCAACCCAACATCGACCATTGGAGACACCTGTAGTACTCCTTTATAATCACCCAGTTACGTTGTGACGTTTGGTAGTACCCAAAGTGTTCCTCCGGTAAACGGGAGTTGCATAATCTCATAGTCATAGGAACATGTATAAGTCATGAAGAAAGCAATAGCAACATACTAAACGATCGGGTGCTAAGCTAATGGAATGGGTCATGTCAATCAGATCATTCTACTAATGATGTGACCTCGTTAATCAAATAACAACTCTTTGTTCATGGTTAGGAAACATAACCATCTTTGATTAACGAGCTAGTCAAGTAGAGGCATACTAGTGACACTATGTTTGTCTATGTATTCACACATGTATTATGTTTCTGGTAATACAATTTTAGCATGAATAATAAACATTTATCATGATTATAAGGAAATAAATAATAACTTTATTATTGCCTCTAGGGCATATTTCCTTCAATCCTTGCATCAGAAACCTTTCTGGTTTCTCCCACAGTGTTAGTGTTAATAAAAGCTTCTACTTCGCTACTGTGGGGTTCATCTAAGGTTCCCTCAAAGGGTATTCTGCAAACCTCACAGAATTCAGCTAATGTCATCTCTTTAACAACGTCATATAAATGAAACTCTACTGTTGGAGGTGATTTCTTAGGGAAAAAGTAGAAGTTTGCACAAAAGTATTTGTGAGTAAGAGATACTGATGACGTTGGTCGTGGAGGAAGTCAGTGAGGGCGGCGTTCTCAATCAATAAATAAAAATCCTCATAAATCCCGGCACTCCTCAAAAAGACATCAGAAGGCCATTCACACGGCCGGACCTCTGCGGTGCGAGGCAAATTAAATTTGGGCTTCTGCTCTTCCTCCTTTTGTTTTTCCTTCGAGCTTCGGCTCGACGAGCCCCTCAAAAGTCTCTTCATTATTTTCTGAAACAATTTGAAATTTTTAGTAACTTCAAATAAAAGTGAACCAACTTCAATGTAATTGATAGCAACAACTCCCACAAGTGCCTAGAGCCTATATAAAGCATTGGAACTACTTGGAACCATATAAATTTGACATGCAAGCTCAAGAACATGGTCACCTATGCAGCACAAATTTGCAATGAACTAAGCACTAGAACAAAAACTAATTGGACCAATGGAGGAGTCACATACCAAGGAACAATCTCCCCAAGCAGTTTTGCGAGAGGTGCTTTGAGCAAGGAGATCGAAAATCACAGCAACGGGGGCTGGAACTCGTGCTTGAGTTGGTTTTTCGTGTTTGTGTGAGACAGAGGAAGAAGATGGGTGCAGGGATAAGTGGAGGAGGGCCACCGTGGGCCCATGAGGCAGGGGGCGCGCCTAGGGGGGTAGGGCACGCCCTCCACCCTCGTGGCCAGGTGGCAGCTCCCCCCGTGGTAATTTTTGCACAATAAATCCTCAAATATTCCCGAAAAAATCATATTAAATTGGCATGGCATTCTGAGGACTTATATTTTCGGGATATTTTTATATTGCACGGATAAGTCAGGAAACAGACAGAAAAATACTATTTTACTTTATTTCTACTAAATAACAGAAAATATAAAGGGGGTACAGAAGGTTGTGCTTCTAGTTTCATCCATCTCGTGATCATCAAAATGAACCCACTAACAAGGTTGATCAAGTCTTGTTAACAAACTCATCCCGAATAATCACGGAACCGGAGAAATTTCGAATAACACTAAGTTACCTCAACGGGGATATGAAAATCCCCAACAATAAGAATATCATACTTTTTCTTGACAGTAGGGAGAGGAAATTCAAAACCTCCAAATATAATTGATGGATTTTTCCAATAGAGTTGATACTATAAACTTGAGGTTGTTTCCTCGGAAAGTGTACCGTGTGCTCATTGCCATTAACATGAAAAGTGACATTGGCTTTGTTGCAATCAATAACAGCCCCTGCAGTATTAAGGAAAGGTCTTCCAAGAATAATAGACATACTATCATCCTCGGGGATATCAAGAATAACAAAGTCCGTTAAAATAGTAACATTTGCAACCACGACAGGCACATCCTCACAAATACCGATAGGTATAGCAGTTGATTTATCAGCCATTTGCAAAGATATTTCAGTAGGTGTCAACTTATTCAAGTCAAGTCTACGATATAAAGAGAGGGGCATAACACTGACACCGGCTCCAAGATCACATAAAGCAGCTTTAACATAATTTCTCTTAATGGAGCATGGTATAGTAGGTACTCCTGGATCTCCAAGTTTCTTTGGTATTCCACCCTTAAAAGTATAATTAGCAAGCATGGTGGAAATTTCAGCTTCGGGTATCTTTCTTTTATTAGTAATGATATCCTTCATATACTTAGCTTAAGGATTTGTTTTGAGCACATCAGTTAATCACATACGCAAAAAGATGGGTCTAATCATTTCAGCAAAGCGCTCAAAATCCTCATCATCCTTTTTCTTAGATGGTTTCGGAGGAAAAGGCATGGGTTTCTGAACCCATGGTTCCCTTTCTTTACCATGTTTCCTAGCAACGAAGTCTCTTTTATCATAATGTTGATTCCTTGATTGTGGGTTATCAAGATCAACAGCAGGTTCAACTTCTACATCATTATCATTATTAGGTTGAGCATCAACATGAACATTATTATTGACATTATCACTAGGTTCATGTTCATCACCTGATTGCGTTTCAGCATCAGAAATAGAGATATCATTCGGATTCTCAGGTAGTTCAACAATAGGTTCACTAGAAGTTTGCAAAGTCCTATCATTTTTCTTTTTCTTCCTCTTAGAAGAACTAGGTACATCAATATTATTTCTTTGAGAATCTTGCTCGATTCTCTTAGGGTGGCCTTCAGGATACAAAGGTTCCTAAGTCAATCTACCAGTTCTAGTAGCCACTCTAACAACATAATCATTTTTCTTACTATTCATTTCATCAAGCACTTCCTTCTGAGCTTTAAGTACTTGTTCTACTTGAGTGGTAACCATAGAAGCATGTTTGCTAACAAGTTTAAGTTCACCTCTAATATTAGCCATATAATCACCCAAGCGTTTAATCATAAAGGTATTCTGTTTTAATTGTCTACCAAAATAAGCATTAAAGTCATCTTGCTTAAACATAAAGTCATCAAACTCATCCATGCACTGACTAGCAATTTTAGTAGGAGGGACTTCAGCTTTATCATATCTATAGAGAGAATTTACCTTTACTACCTGTGTCGGGATATCGGGAGGTTCTTCAGTAAATAAGTAATTGAGATCATATACTTCTTCAATAGGCGGTAAATTAAGGCCATGTATTTCTTCAATAGGAGGTAAATTCTTAACATCTTCAGCTTTAATACCTTTTTCTTTCATAGATTTCTTTGCCTCTTGCATATCTTCGGGACTGAGAAATAGAACACCTCTCTTCTTCGGAGTTGGTTTAGGAATAGGCTCAGTAATTGGCTCAGGAGCTGGCTCAGGAGTTGGCTCAGGAGGTGCCCAATTATTTTCATTTGTCAACATATTATTCAATAGAATTTCAGCTTCATCCGGTGTTCTTTCTCTGAAAAGAGAACCAGCACAACTATCCAGGTAATCTCTGGAAGCATCAGTTAGTCCATTATAAAAGATATCAAGTATCTCAGATTTCTGAAGAGGATGATCAGGCAAAGCATTAAGTAACTTGAGAAGCCTCCCCCAAGCTTGTGGGAGACTCTCTTCTTCAATTTGCACAAAGTTGTATATTTCCCTCAAAGCAGCTTGTTTGTTATGAACAGGGAAATATTTAGCAGAGAAGTAATAAATCATATCCTGGAGACTTTGCACACAACCAGGATCAAGAGAATTAAACCATATCTTAGCATCACCCTTTAACGAGAACGGAAATATTCTGAGTAAATAAAGGTAGCGCGATCTCTCATTATTAGTAAACAGGGCAGCTATATCATTTAACTTAGTAAGATGTGCCACAACAGTTTCAGATTCATAACCATAGAAAGGATCAGATTCAACCAAAGTAATTATATCTGGATCCACAGAAAAATCATAATAATCCTTATCGGGAACACAGATAGGTGAAGTAGCAAAAGCAGGGTCGGGTCTCATTCTATCTCTAAGAGATTCTTTACTCCATTTAATTAGCAACCTCTTAAGTTCATATCTATCCTGGCAAGCAAAAATAGCTGTAGAAGATTCTGCATCAAAAAGATATCCCTCAGGAATAGCAGGCATATTTTCATCATCACTATCATCATCATATTCAGATTCAATATTTCTCTTTCTCTAGACCTAGCAATTTGCTCATCAAGAAATTTACCAAGGGGCACAGTATTATCAGGCATAGAAGTAGTTTCATCATAAGTATCATTCATAGCAGAAGTGGCATTGAGGGAGTCCTGGATTAGGGGGTGTCCGGATAGCCGGACTACCATCATCAGCCGAACTATCATCGGCCGGACTATCATCATCGACCGGACTCCAAGACTATGAAGATACAAGATTGAAGACTTTGTCCCGTGTCCGGATGGGACTTTCCTTGGCGTGGAAGGCAAGCTTGGCGATACGGATACGTAGATCTCCTACCATTGTAACCGACTCTATGTAACCCTAGCCCTCTCCGGTGTCTATATAAACTGGATGGCTCTAGTCCGTAGGACATAACAACAACAACCATTACAATCATACCATAGGCTAGCTTCTAGGGTTTAGCCTCCTTGATCTCGTGGTAGATCCACTCTTGTAAACATCCACAATATCAATATCAATCAAGCAGGACGTAGGGTTTTACCTCCATCAAGAGGGCCCGAACCTGGGTAAAACATCGTGTCCCTTGCCTCCTGTTACCATCCGCCTAGACGCACAGTTCAGGACCCCCTACCCGAGATCCGCCGGTTTTGACACCGACATTGGTGCTTTCATTGAGAGTTCCTCTGTGTCGTCACCGATAGGCTTGATGGCCTCTTCAATCGACAACGATGCAGTCCTGGGTGAGACTTTTCTCCCCGGACAGATCTTCGTATTCGGCGGCTTCGCACTGCGGGCCAACTCACTTGGCCAACTGGAGCAGATCGAAAGCTACGCCCCTAGCCGTCAGGTCAGGTTTGGAAGCCTAAACTTCACGGCTGATATCCGCGGGGACTTGATCTTCGATGGATCTGAGCCACAGCCGAGCGTGCCGCACTGTCACGATGGGCACGACCTAACTCTGCCGCCGTAAAGCACCTTGGAGGCCGCACACGAATCCGCTTCGACCCATAGTCCAGAGCCGATCGCTCAGATCGAGGACGGATGGCTGGACACCACCTCGGGAGCGGCAACTTCTACGGCGATGGAGCCGAACACTTACCTTGTCCCGCATAAAGCTCATGACTCCGAGGTGCCAGACTCTCTGCCGGACTCCGAACCTCCTGTGCCCCTGCCAGTCGAATCCGATTGGGCGCCGATCATGGAATTCACCGCTGCAGACACCTTTCAGCACTCACCCTTCGGCGATATCTTAAATTCGCTGAAGCATCTCTCACTATCCGGAGAGCCCTGGCCGAACTACGGCCAGGATGGTCGGGACGCGGACAATGAAGAAATTCAGAACCCACCCACCACCCACTTCGTAGCCATCGTCGACGATCTAACCGACGTGCTAAACTACGACTCCGAAGACATCAACGGTATGGACGACGATGCCGGAGACGATCAAGAACCAGCGCCTACAGGGCACTGGAAGGCCACCTCGTCACATGACATACATATGGTGGACACCCCAAAGGGAAGCGATACCGAGGAACAACGGGACGCGGCAGGGGATAATCCCGCCGATAAACAACCAAAACGGCGACGTAGACGCCGCCCTAAGTCCCGCCTCGATCAAAGCAGCATTCCTAACGACCCAGCGATAGAGCAGGGCAAACCAGCGGACGACGAACATACAACCAAGCAACCATCCGAACAGGACGAACCGGATAATCAACCCCTTCACGGAGCAATCAACAGTCCGGACACACCACCGGAGCATAAGAACCTTTACAAAAGACTCGTCGCCACTGCAAGAAGTTTGAAGAAGGAAAAACGGAAGCTCAAAATAGCGGAAGACATACTCAGAATGAAGTGGAGCAAAATACTCAAGACCGCAGACAAATATGGCAATGGCCATCAAACAAAGAGCTACCCGAAGCGCAAGCTGCTGCCAGAATTTGACGAGGAAGCCATAGAGCCCTCACAGTCAAAAAATAAAGAGGCCGTCTGGCCGGATAGACGGCCAGATGACAGGCCAAAAACGACAAGCGGCACCGCACACAAGCTGACTTATGATCCTGGGAAAATGGACGGCCCAACTAGGTCCATCTACGGGCCAAAAAGGAGGGCCCCAAGAAGTAACACAACACGACAAGTGTTCGAAGACAGCGACACACCCAAATACAGGGGCGCCGCACACCCGCTATGTTTTACCGATGAGGTGCTGGATCATGAATTTCCAGCAGGGTTCAAACCCATAAACATAGAGGCATACGACGGCACAACAGACCCAGGAGTCTGGATAGAAGATTACATACTACACATACACATGGCTAGAGGAGACGATCTCCACGCCATAAAATACCTACCCCTCAAGCTCAAAGGGCCAGCTCGGCATTGGCTCAAAAGCCTCCCAGAAAACACTGTTGGAAGTTGGGAAGAGCTTGAGGACGCGTTTAGAGCAAATTTTCAAGGGACTTATGTCCGCCCTCCGGATGCAGACGATCTGAGTCATATAACCCAACAGCCCGGAGAGTCAGCGCGCAAATTCTAGAACAGGTTCCTTACCAAAAAGAACCAAATAGTCGACTGTCCGGACGCGGAAGCCTTAGCAGCTTTTAAGCACAACGTCCGAGACGAATGGCTCGCCAGACACCTCGGCCAAGAGAAGCCAAGAACAATGGCCGCGCTAACAAGCCTCATGACGCGCTTTTGCGCAGGAGAAGACAGCTGGCTAGCAAGATGCAGCACCAGCAACCCGAGTACATCAGAGATCAGAGATGGAAACGGAAAATCACGGCGCAGGAAAGATCAGCGCCGGAATAAAGAAAAAAGCCCAAAGGGCACGGCGGTCAACACCGGATTCAAAAGCTCGCGGCCAAACAATAAAACACTGCCTCTTAAGGACAACAGCAACGAGCTATCAAATTTAAACAGAATTTTAGATCGGATATGTCAAATCCACAGTACCTCCGGAAGGCCTGCAAACCATACCAACCAAAATTGTTGGGTTTTTAAACAGTCCGGCAGACTCAACGCCGGACACAAGGGGCTCGATGCGCCAAGCGAGGACGATGACGAACCCCACCAGCAGAGCACCGGAAGTCAAAAGACTTTCCCACAAGAAGTCAAAACAGTAAACTCACTTCATGTGATAGTACGGAAAACCAACACGGCACTCGCTAAGACAAGTGTCGCACGGTCCACCCCAGCGGAACACCGAGATTGGATGTCAAAACCAATCACTTTCGACCATCTGGATTAGTCTAGAAGTATCCGGAACGCAGGATAGACTGCCCTGATATTGGATCCCATAATAGACGGACTGCAATTCACACAGGTTTTGATGGACGGCGGCAGTGACTTAAACCTGCTATATCCGGACACAATCCGCAAGTTGGGATAGACCCTACTACAATTCGGCATAGCCGCACTTCCTTCAAAGGAGTGGCGCCAGGCCCTTACGCCAGGTGCACAGTTTCATTATTACTAGAAGTTGTGTTCGGGTCACCTGACAACTTCCGACGAGAAAAGCTAACCTTTCATGTCGCCCCATTTAAAAGTAGCTATCAAGCATCACGGGGACGGGAAGCTTTCGTCCACTTCAATGCAATACCACATTACACGTCTCTTACGCTTAAAATGCCCGGTCCACGTGGCATCATTTCATTAAAAGGTCGCCTGAGACCCCGGACACGGCTGGACGAGTCCGGAATAAATAAGCTAGGGGCTACCTAGCCACACACCCCTTCACAAGGGTTTGTACATATAAGCCATAATGAGCTAGCATAGGCTCAGCTTTATTAATCTATATTTCAATTTTTTATGCACTTTCTCGCACGATTTCTTTTCAAACTAAGTTCCTCTCTTTTTACAGATGAACAGAGTGCACACCCGTCCAGGATACGGCACAACGGAGACACAGGCGCAGACGTGCAGTAGGGACCCGTTGCAAGGACTCTTTTCAGACTAAGACCCTACGTAAAGCTTTCTTACTGTCTCTTGTTGCTATAATCCCCTGGTTTCTTATTATAACCAGAGTGGAGACTGGCGTTTTGGCATCGGCCGCGCCAGAAGAACTTGCCCGTACCTGGACACAAGGGGCTTATGGCATTGTTTTGCTCGCTATTGTAAAGACCGAACACCTTCGGGAGTGTTCGGCGTCTCGAGTTAGGCCTTATATGCATCAGCTCCGAATCATGTCTTTGGTCAAATGTTGGGTTTGCCCGGCTCCTGTGTTTTGCTGCCTTACGTTCCGTATCATCGGCTAACGCGGCACTAGGAGAACTACTACGATTGTGCCCCAGTTCGGCTGGGCGAGCACCTCAGTAGAGAAAGCCGAAAACTGACTGTCATGATACAGTGAGAGACTGGTCAACCACTCGATCGACCATGGGAATGTTTAGAATTCCTCCGCTTTGACGAAGGGCCGTTTCCCGGTCAGGCACATACGCGCCCCAAATTCGGAGAGCGCGGTACCCCCAGGGGCTATGTCGTAGCCCCACCCTCAAACTCCATGGCTAAGTGAAAGTGATAAAGCATTATAGTCCGGTTGCCTCGTTTGCTACGCTACCACCTCCTTTACAGGACCGAGACGTCGGATTAAGTGTGAAAACGCGCTATTTTTTGCGAACACCCCCGCACCTTGTGCGTGGGGGCTGAAGCCGACGACTGCCATCTTTCAGGTTATACACACGTATACATGAACGGCCGCATAGGAGATATTCTATTACTTGAACGCACAAGTATAAAAGGCGCTTACATCATAAATATTGTTTTACATCATAAAAACGTTCATTCGAACGTAATATTTTTTGAGCACTGCGACTCTATTACACGAGCACCACGCAGCACTTCGCCAAAATAGTGCTCGGCGGGTAACCGGTTATCGTCCGAACCCGGGGTCGCAACAGCGGTGGCATCCATCTCTGTCCAATGTGTCTTCACATGGGCGAGTGCCATCCGCGCACCCTTTATGCAGGCCGACCGCTTCATCGCCTTGATATGTGGCACCGCTCCAAGAAATTGCTGCAATAAGCCAAAGTAACTCTTCGGCTCGGGCCTATCCGGCCAGACATGGGTCACTATATCCGTCATAGCAAGCCCGGACAACCTATTTAGCTCAGCCCACTCGGCCAAACTGTCGGTCAGCGGAAGTGAACACTCTGGACTATGGAATTGAGACCAAAATAGCTCTTCCGTCTTGTGATCCTTCTGGCTTCGAAAATGCACAACGGCTTCCGCCGCACTCGCTGCTAAGTCCATATAAGGGTCCTCTGGACCCCACAGTTGGCCCAGCTGAGCATACTTTGGATCCGTAAACCTTCGGCGCAGCAGAAAAGGCTTGCCAGCTACAATTTCTCCGGCCTGGCGCAGCTCTTCCTTTATAGCCCACATTGCAGAGCGGGCATCCTTGGCTTCGGCGGTGGCCTTCTCCAGGTCTTCTTGCCCCGCTAGGCGCTCCTTCCCAAGAGCCTCATTGCGGTCGGTAGCATCTTTTAACTTCACGACCATTTCGGCCATCTCTTCCCTGCTCCGGCAGTGTGCGACCCTTTCGGCCGCTAACTCCTCGGCCGCCCTCGAGGCCGCCGCATTACTCCTTCTGGCCTGCTCCTTGGCCTGAGCAAGTTTGGTCCGAAGGCTCTCCACAGCAGCGGCACTATCTGCATTTCACACACGCGTTGTAAGGAGCTGGCTTCGGCTCCCTTACCAAGTGACCGCACAGAAACACTTACCTTGCGACTCATCAAGTCGCCTGTTGACCAGCGTGATGTCCGCATCCGCAACAGCGAGTTGCCGCTTTAGTTCAGCAACTCCATCAGTCCGGCTGGCCCCCGGACGACCCGCCACCTGCATCGGCACGGCGGAAATTTAAACCTGCGATTTTGATCCTCGGCACGCTGTCGATTTCGACAACCTACCGAGTCTCAGGGGCTACTATCTATACAGGGCGCATTCTATATGCAAAACTGTTAAAAGGTGTGTCATTTTTACGTACCTCAAACCCCGCCAGCAAACTCCTGACGGCATTATGCAACCCGCCTTTGGCGGACGAAATCCTTTCAATCACCATGCTCATCAATGCGTGGTGATCTTCTGAGATAGACGCCTTCTCAAGCAGATCCTTCAGCCGTACACTAGTTGGCGCCGAACTATCCGGCTTTGCCAAACCAGGGGGCTCCCTCCATGACGACACTTCAGGCTCGTCCGCCCTATCCGACGGCGCCCCGGACGGAGGCGTCTCGCTCTCCATCATCTCCGGACGAAGGTCCCCCGAAGACGAGCTCATTTGCGAAGGACGGAGATCCAAACTACAAGGTAAAAACTTTAGTTATCCTCAGAAGCACAAATAGGGATGTCCCTTATTATAAAACTCCTTTCTTTCTACTTACGGCTCGTTGGAGGGCTGATTCTTTAAGGGAGATTGTGCGGCTGGGGCTTCCCCGGACGCAGGGCCCTCTGGTTAAGATTTCTTCCCCCGTTTAGGGGCTTTTTCCCCCGGGTCCTCGGCGGCAGTCCTCTTCTCCCCTTGGAGGGAGGGATTCTCGATCCCCCCTCTTTCAAGAGCCTCCTTAGGCGAGGCAGTAGCTTTCCTGCTTTCCCCTTCGCCTTCCTCTGGAGGCGCAACCTCAAGCATCCGGACCAGCACGGAATCCGGCGCGGTCTCGGGGAGGGGGGCCGGACACCATATCAATTTTGCTTCCGCTATCCACTCCTGTGTAGAAGGAAGTTGGTCATAAGGCGAATCATCGAAAGGCAAAACAACGGTATGTCCGGACTTGGAACTACTTACTTGAGTATCCGGGCGATTGCAGCTTAGGCCAGCATCCTCGGTCAATTTCGGACGCGCCTCTTGCGATCCGAAGAATAATTTGTACATCTCCAGGGGTGTCATGCCCATGAAGTGTTGAAGAATCCGTGGGCCCTCCGGATTGAACTTCCACAGCCGGAGAGGGCGGCGTTTGCAGGGCGGAAGACGCCTAATCAGCATAACCTGCATTACCACCACCATATCAACCTCCCTCGTTTGGAGATCTCGAATCCGGCCCTGCAGTAGGGGCACGTCCTTTGACGGCCCCCAGTTGAGCCCTTGGGTGACCCACGACATCAATCGTCGTGGAGGTCCCGGGCGGAATAAGGGCGGCGCCTTTTGTCTGTGGCCCCTCGGAACGGTAATATAGAACCACTCTTGCTGCCATGGGCCGAGATCCTCTTGGAAGGAGCCAGCGGGCCACGGGGCATCGGCCCTCCCACTTATGGCCGCCCCGCCGCACTCCGCTTGACGCCCCCCGATCATCTTTGGCGCCACATTGAAGGTCTTCAGCCACAGGCCGAAGTGAGGGGTGACGCGGAGGAAGGCTTCGCAGACGACAATAAATGCGGAAATATGGAGGATGGACTCCGGAGCCAAATCGTGGAATTCCAACCCATAGTAAAGCATGAGCCCTCTCACAAAAGGATCCATCGGGAAGCCTAAACCCCGACGGAGGTGGGATACAAAAACGACGTACTCGCCGGGCTCGGGGGTGGGGATGGTCCGCCCTTCGGCAGGCAACCTGTGCGAAATCTCATAAGCCAGGTACTTGGCCTCCCACATCTTTAGCACATCCTCCTCCGTGATGGAGGAGGGCATCCACCGGCCCTGGAGGTCGGAACCGGACATCGTTGAAGGTCCGAAGCGCTCGAATCTGGAGCTCTAGGTGCTGGAACTTGGAGCGGGGAGAGGATTCGATGGAGGATTGAAGAAAAGAAACGAGCCTTGGTCCCGTTATAAAGAGGGAGAATACCGAGAGCCGTCTAACCGTTTGGGACTCGCCTTCGATAGAGGGGGCGTAGCGATGGGCGCGGTTGGGTTACCCACGTCCGTATTGATGAGAATCCCGGATTAAGGGGGAACACGATCTCTGCTTCGACAAGACGTGCCAAGGAAACCGCTTTGCTAAATGCGCTGAGGTGGAAGAGTAAAAAATGATTCAAGTAATGGCTTGGTAGTGGCGTGACGTCATGCCACAAAAAACGTCAGCAGATTGAACTTGTGTATATATTATTCTCTCTACGGTGGAATGTGGAATTTATTTTGCAGAGCCGGACACTATCCTGGTGTTCACCATCTTCTATCATTCGGAGGAGGAACCCGCCTTGCAATGCCAAGCAATATACGCGTCGGACTTATCGTCATTGAAGCCTGGTTCAGGGGCTACTGAGGGAGTCCTGGATTAGGGGGTGTCCGGATAGCCGGACTACCATCATCAGCCGAACTATCATCGGCCGGACTATCATCATCGACCGGACTCCAAGACTATGAAGATACAAGATTGAAGACTTCGTCCCGTGTCCGGATGGGACTTTCCTTGGCGTGGAAGGCAAGCTTGGCGATACGGATACGTAGATCTCCTACCATTGTAACCGACTCTATGTAACCCTAGCCCTCTCCGGTGTCTATATAAACCGGATGGCTCTAGTCCGTAGGACATAACAACAACAACCATTACAATCATACCATAGGCTAGCTTCTAGGGTTTAGCCTCCTTGATCTTGTGGTAGATCCACTCTTGTAAACATCCACAATATCAATATCAATCAAGCAGGACGTAGGGTTTTACCTCCATCAAGAGGGCCCGAACCTGGGTAAAACATCGTGTCCCTTGCCTCCTGTTACCATCCGCCTAGACGCACAGTTCGGGACCCCCTACCCGAGATCCGCCGGTTTTGACACCGACAGGCATCATCAATAACATGTGACATATCAGAATTCATAGCAGTAGCAGGTTTAGGTGTCGCAAGCTTACTTATAACAGAAGGAGAATCTAGTGCAGAGCTAGAAGGCAGTTCCTTACCTCCCCTCGTAGTTGAGGGCAAAATAGTAGTTCGATCATCTTTTAAGTTCTTCATAGTGTCCAACAGATATAAATCCCAAGTAACTCAAAGAATAGAGCTATGCTCCCCGGCAATAGCGCCAGAAAAAGGTCTTGATAACCCACAAGTATAGGGGATCGCAACAGTTTTCGAGGGTAGAGTATTCAACCCAAATTTATTGATTCGACACAAGGGGAGCCAAAGAATATTCTCAAGTATTAGCAGCTGAGTTGTCAATTCAACCACACCTAGAAACTTAGTATCTGCAGCAAAGTGTTTAGTAGCAAAGTAATATGATAGTGGTGGTAACGGTAACAAAAGTAAAGACGGCAAAAGTAATGTTTTTGGTATTTTGTAGTGATTGTAACAGTAGCAACGGAAAAGTGAATAAGCGAGAACTAGTATATGGAAAACTCGTAGGCACCGGATTAGCGATGGATAATTATGCCAGATGCGGTTCGTCATGTAACAGTTATAACATAGGGTGACACAGAACTAGCTCTAGTTCATCAATGTAATGTAGGCATGTATTCCATATATAGTCATACGTGCTTATGGAAAAGGACTTGCATGACATCTTTTGTCCTACCCTCCCGTGGCAGCGGGGTCCTATTGGAAACTAAGGGATATTAAGGCCTCCTTTTAATAGAGAACCGGAACAAAGCATTAGCACATAGTGAATACATGAACTCCTCAAACTATGGTCATCACCGGGAGTGGTCCCGATTATTGCCACTTCGGGGGTGCCGGATCATAACACATAGTAGGTGACTATAGACTTGCAAGATAGGATCAAGAACACACATATATCCATGAAAACATAATAGGTTCAGATCTGAAATCATGGCACTCAGGCCCTAGTGACAAGCATTAAGCATAGAAAAGTCATAGCAACATCAATCTCAGAACATAATGGATACTAGGGATCAAACCCTAACAAAACTAACTCGATTACATGATAAATCTCATCCAACCCATCACCGTCCAGCAAGCCTACGATGGAATTACTCACGCACGGCGGTGAGCATCATGAAATTGGTGATGGAGGATGGTTGATGATGACGACGGCGACGAATCCCCCTTTCCGGAGCCCCGAACGGACTCCAGATCAGCCCTCCCGAGAGAGATTAGGGCTTGGCGGTGGCTCCGTATCGTAAAACGCGATGATTTCTTCACTCTAATTTTTTTCTCCCCGAAAGCCAATATATGGAGTTGGAGTTGGCATCGGAGGGCCACCAGGGGGTCCACGAGGTAGGAGGGCGCGCCCAGGGGGGGCGCCCCCCACCCTCGTGGACAGGGTGTGGGCCCCCTGGTCTTCATCTTTTGCAAGGATTTTTTATTGTTTTTTCTAAGGTGTTCCGTGGAGTTT
This sequence comes from Triticum aestivum, assembly GCF_018294505.1. Classification (NCBI taxonomy): domain Eukaryota; kingdom Viridiplantae; phylum Streptophyta; class Magnoliopsida; order Poales; family Poaceae; genus Triticum; species Triticum aestivum. Next base: position 178,864,276 of record NC_057804.1, read on the forward strand.
CAGGTCATTCCGAGAACTTTTATTTTCTGCACATAAAACAACACCATGGCAATTCTGCTGAAAACAACATCAGTCCGGGTTAGTTCCATTCAAATCATACAAGTTAGAGTCCAAAACAAGGGCAAAAGTGTTTGGAAAAGTAGATACGACAGAGACGTATCATCGCCCATTGGCTTAATTTTGGGGCGGCTGGCTCTATGGCGCTGGCGTCCCGTAGCGCGCGCTTGCAGTCCCCTGTAGGGATGTGCGTCACGTATACCATGTTCACTATCTTTACTTCGGGGGGAATTGCTTCTGACCCCCGGTGTTTGGTTGGCGAGTCTCTTCGTCATCGCTGTCACTGGGCGGCCCCTTCACCTTGTGTTCGGCATTGAGCTTGCCGACTTGTTTAAAAACCCAACAACTCTTGTTGGTGTGATTGGCTGGTTTAACGGGGGTGCCATCAATCTGGCAGGGCCGATCCAGTATCTTGTCTAAATTGGATGGTCCGTCTCTGTTTGCTTTAAATGGTTTTTCCGTTGACCGGGTTTTGAACCACTGAATCCGGCGTTGACCGCCGTGTATTGCGTTCCTTCATTGTTATTGTGACACTTGTGTTTATTGTGTCGTGGCTTGCTGTTGCCATCTCGAACTTCGGAAGTACGCGGATCAACGGTGTTATTGCTTCTACGAGCGAGCCAGCTATCTTCTCCCGTGCAAAAACGGGTCATCCGAGTGGTAAGGGCGGTCATGGATCTTGGTTTTTCTTGACCGAGGTGGCGGGCGAGCCACTCATCTCGGACGCTATGTTTAAAGGCCGCGAGGGCTTCAGCGTCCGGAAAATCGACAATTTGGTTCTTTTTTTATTAAGAACCTAGTCCAGAGCTTCCTAGTAGACTCCCCGGGCTGCTGGATGACGTGACTTAGGTCATTGGCATCCGGAGGCCGAACATATATACCTTGGAAGTTATTGCGGAAGGCGTCTTCCAAGTCTTCCCAGCTGCCAATGGAGTACTCAGGGAGGTTGTTCAGCCAGTGCCGCGCTGGCCCTTTAGTTTTAGTGGGAGGTATTTGATGGCGTGGAGGTCATCACCGCGGGCCATGTGGATATGGAGGATGAAATCTTCAATCCATACTGCGGGGTATGTTGTTCCATCGTATGATTCGATATTCATGGGTTTAAACCCTTCCGGGAATTCGTGTTCCATTACTTCATCAGTGAAGCAAAGGGGGTGCACGGCGCCTCTATGTCGGGCCACGTTGTGACATAGCTCGGATGGAGTTCGTCTGTGGTTTTCGGCCCGAGCGTGGTTATGTTTGTCACGTCCGGCCGGATGGCCATCATCGCACATCAGGGCACGCTCCCGCGATCCGTAGATCGATTTGGTCTGACCTGCTCTGTTTTCCAGGTCATGCTGCGGGTCATATGTGTATCCCCAAGCTGTTGTGTCTTTGTTTTTACGGCGAGGTAGTGCGGGCTGGTGTTCGGCTTGAGTTGCCGCTTTGTCCCGGCCACGGGGTGTTCGGTCAGCCGCATTATGCGCTGGTAGGACGGGCTCCAATGCCTCGTCATCGAATTGGGGTAACAATTTGCGTTTCGAGTAACTTTTGGTTGGGCGCTCGAGGCCGTATTCCTCGGCTGCGAGGACATTAGTCCATCTGTCATTGAGTAGATCTTGATCAGCTTGAAGCTACTGCTGCTTCTTTTTCAGGCTCCTTGCAGTGGCTATTAGCCAGCTCTTAAAGCGCTCCTGATCGACGGGCTCCTCAGGCACGATAAAGTCTTCGTCGCCGAGGCTCGTCTCATCCTTGGAGGTTGGAAGATAATTACTGTCCTCCGAGTCTTTGTTAACGGCCTGTTCATTGGGGCTGACTCGCCCATCTTCCCGTTCATCCTGTTCGGAAGTTGGCTTAATGGGGTCTTCATTGTCTTCAGCATTGTCCGGAGTATTATTTTCTCCTGTTCCGGTATTACTGTTTTTTCCACGGCGTGGTTTAGAGCGGCGTCGCTGACGTCGGTGCCTTGGTTGTATCTCAGGAGGCTTATCCTTGACTGGATCCTTTTCATTGTCGTCGTTGTTTTCTTTGGGTGTATCCACCATGTATACGTCATACGAGGAGGTGGCTGTCCAGCGCCCTATAAGTGGTGGTTTTTGTGCTTGCTCCTCTCCGGCATTGTCGTCGATACCGTCGATGTCTTCGGAGCCTTAATCAAGCATGTCGGTTAAGTCTTCGACAGTGGCTATGAAGTGGGTGGTGGGTGGGAAGCGGAATTCTCTGTCATCAGCTTCCAATCCAATCCGGATATAGTTCAGCTGAGAGTCCCCTGATAAGGAGAGGGCTTTGAATGAGTTTAGCACATCGCCTAAAGGTGAGTGCCCGGAGATGTCCACGGAGCTGAATTCAATGATCGGTGCTTGATCAGGTTCGATGGGCGCGGATGCATGCGGTTCGGAACCTATGGCCAGAGACGAATCCAAGGTTCCGGTGACACAGGCCCCGCTCGAGGTTGGATCTGTGTGCGGCTCTAACACCGCTGAGTCTGCGACTTCCGCGGCGGGGTTGAGCTTCCCGTCCTCGGACGGCGCAATCTGCTCCAGATCCAGGGCCAGAGCAGTTACATGCACTATCTCCTAGGCACGGTCCGATGACAGATTTAGGTCATGTTCATTGTGGTGGCAGGGAGTGGCTGCCATGGGCTCGAATCCGTCGAAGATCAAGTCTCTGCAGATATCGGCAACGTAATTCAAGCTTCCAAACCTGACCTGATGGCCAGGGGCATAGCTGTCGATCTGCTCTAGATGGCCAAGCGAGTTGGCCCGCAATGCGAAGCCGCCGAATACGAAGATCTGTCCGGGGAGAAAAACCTCCCCCTGGACTGCATTGTTGTAGATGATTGATGGAGCCATCGAACCTTTTGGTGACGACGCAGCGGAACTCTCAATGAAAGCACCAATGTTGGTGTCAAAACCGGCGGATCTCGGGTAGGGGGTCTCGAACTGTGCGTCTAAGGTTGATGGTCACAAGAGGCGGGGGACACGATGTTTACCCAGGTTCGGGCCCTCTCTATGGAGGTAATACCCTACTTCCTGCTTGATTGATCTTGATGAATATGAGTATTACAAGAGTTGATCTACCACGAGATCGTGATGGCTAAAACCCTAGAAGTCTAGCATGTATGATTATGATTGCCTCTACGGACTAAGCCCTCCGGTTTATATAGACACCGGAGGGGACTAGAGTTGTACAAAGTCGGTTACAGAGAAAGGAATCTTCATATCCAGGCGCAAAGCTTGCCTTCCAAGCAAAGGAGAGTCCCATCCGAACACGGGAAGAAGTCTTCTATCTTGTATCTTCATAGCCCATCAGTCCAGCCCACGTCACATAGTCCGACCGTCCGAGGACCCCTTAATCCAGGACTTCCTCTGCCGTTGCGACGATGTTTGCTCCAGTGTCGGCATGGAGTTTGGGAGGTAGTCCAGGAGCGGATGTAGATTGTTGTCCGCATCGACGACATCTGGAAGAAGGAACATAGTGCTAGATTCATGGTTCGTGGATGCCAGGTATGGTTTCCTCCTTCGGCGTCTTAGTCATGGCGGGGTGCCAGATCTGGAGTTTGATGGCGTGTCTGGGGTGTTGCCCCGGTCTGATTCATTCAACGGCAAGGGCTTCACTTTTGGTGAGCCACCTTGGAAATCCGCAAAGCTACATATCAGCGATGGAGCCGCGTCGAGCTCGGGTAGGAAGGTGATCCGTCATTCTTTTCTTTAGTGGCTGTTGTGGTGGTGCCGAAGGTAGGTGACGACCGTTCGTGTTAAGCTTAGAGATGTTATGCTATCTTTTCATTTTTGTCATGTCCGTCCTTATCTGACTTGTACTTTGATCTTTATAATATGAGTGAGACACGTATTACCATAAAAATATACAGTTTCTCCTCAAGACATCAATGTCCCAGTTAGGGCTGGAATTTGAGCTGAGTCGAGCCAACTCGGCTCGACTCGCTAGAGCTCGTTTCGTTAACGAGCTAGCTCGACTCGACTTGTTACTGTAACGAGCTCAAATCCAAAAATGGCTCGACTCATATAACTCGAGAGCTACCTCGTTTAGCTTGTTATAGGTATGAACATAAAACCTTATGAATATGATAAAAAATTAGTAACTGGGAATGTAACATGTACATATTAAGCATGTACGATGTTCACAAACAATTCTAAGTAGCTTAACTTACAATTGTCAGTACCATCAACATGTTAACAAGTCAGTTACATATAGATGACCATAATTCCACATACAATGGTACATGATCATAATAATCAGCAAGTTAGTAACATGTACATGACCGAGAGGTGGGCTTACGTGGCACTACCAGTGTCGTGAACTTACGGTTCAGAAACAAAGGAGACAGGAGGGGAATCGGTAGACTGGTTTCTCGCTATTTCGCTAAGGATGAAAGGAAAGGAAACGTGTTGTATGTCTTCTGGGTGGTTAGCCTAGTGTTATGTGGATGGGCCTTGTGTTTGTGCCTATGCGACTGGCCTGGGATGCAAGTTGGTGTTGGTTGGTTGATTTTTATACCAAGCCTAACGAGTTACACGAGTACCGTGAACTCAACTCATTTAACTTGGTCAATAAACGATCTTAAAATAAAGCTTGACTCGACTCGTTATTCTTCGAGTTTGAGTCGATCCGAACCGAGTCACGAGCTACTTGTTTAGCTCGCGAGCTTCGAGCTTTTTTCCAGCCCTAGTCCCACTCATGTGATGGGCGTGGTTTCCCAACAGTTGCGTCTCGTTTTTTCAGGGTCAACAATTGAGTGGCATTTTCTATTTGGCGCTGCAGGCGCCGTTTATAGCCTGTTACCGGAAACCGGCGCCTGCAGCCGATTTAGCTGGGCTCGGCCCATTCGCTCGCTTAGCCTATCTTTCGATTGAGTTACCAAAGAACAAAAATTACACGACAACTCGGAGTCAAACCAAGGACTTCCTACTTCACAACGCACTCAAGTAACCACCCCGCCACAGGAACATGTTGCGCTAAGTTGCACCACTCAAACCGATGAACTTTTTCTGAAAATGGTGAACTTTTTAAACTTTTTCATAATTGTTTTCTAAAAATCAGTGAACTTTTTTAAGTTTGTGAACTTTTCTTTTAAAATGATGAACTATTTCTCAAATCGATGAACTTTTTTGTACTTTGTGAATTTTGTCTCAAAATCGATGAACATTTTTAAATTCACGATTTTATAAAAGTAAATAAATAAACTAAATGATAAATAAGCAGCGCGACCATACTAGTTCACGTACTCTTAGCGCCATTAAAAATCACAAGTGGCCAATCGGTATGGTGGTCGGCTAAGTTCGAACAAGCCTTGCCTTCTATAGTGGTGCGAGTTTGATTCCATCGCGGGCCGGCCCAACAAAGGCGCTGCAGGAGCTCGTTGGGCTAGGCCTTCTAACTGAATGGGCCGAGTCTTCCCAAAATGGGCTGCACGGCTTTACCATCGTGCGGGCTTCTTCTCTTCTACCAACTCCCCATCCGTTCTGGCCAATCCCATTCTCGCCGGCCCTGTTAGTGCGAGAGCAGAGGAGACGGAGGTTCTTTGCTAGGTTTTAGCGCGGGTGCGGCGGCGCGGTCCTGCCGTTGTGTGTTAGGTTGTCCGGAGCAAGCGAGCGGGATGCCAAAGGGCGACGACGCGCTCGCGCGGAAGCGCGGGAAGGTGCGCCGGAAGCGGATGCGCAGCAGCGAGAACGCCGTCTCCACGCGCGTCGCCGCCATCATCGCCTCCAAGCGCCGCCGCAAGACCGGTAAGCGCCGCGGCTGCGAGGGCATGTGCTTCTCCCTCCCTTGCCCCGAGGACCCCTTCAACGAGCGCCACGGCAAGAAGCGCAAGACCGAAGACGCCGCCGACACCAACGACGACCACGAGAAGAAGAGCAAGGATTCCAAGAAGCGGCCGCTGGAGCGGGCCACCGGTTGTAATGCCATACCCGTGCGGAAGAAGGAGACGGTGGAGGACCGGGTGGAGTATGACCGGCCGTCTAAGTTCCTGGTGGTCTGCCTCAACGCGATCCGGGATGGGGCCGGGGCATCTGAGGAGGACGGCGGGGGCATCCACGACACCGCCTCCTGGGGCATGGAGCTCTGGAAGTCCTGCGCGGCGTCCCCGCCTTCGGACGTGCTCGACACCAGCTACCAGTACGCCACCCGGGAGCAGACGGCGTGGCTCGTCTCCACGGCCTGCGACATCGTCGCCAGGAAGGAGAAGCTCGGAGTGGTCGTCTCATGCCCCTTCCTCCTCTATCTCGTCCCTTCCCAGGAAAAGGCCGTGCAAGTGAGTATTAACATCCGGCTCTCTCCACCTTCTTGTTCTTGATGTTGCAATGTCTAGTAGTACCACCAGGAACAAGGTTTAATTGCTCTAGTGATTTATTTGGTATTGCTTCATTGCTTGAACAGGTGCGTTCAATATGTAAACCGCTGAAGTCTCTTGGAATACATTCAGTGAGCTTGCATCCTGGCGCTTCCATAGAGCACCAGATTTCTGGGTATGCTTTCTTCAGTCACTAGTCTCATATACAGTATCAATGTATCATGAATGTGAATATCTCGTGACTGTAGAGCTCATGGATGCATTTGTATGCACAATGCTAATTCATTTTCTGTTGTCTCTATCAGATTAAAGAGCTGTGAGCCCGAGTTTCTTATATCTACCCCGGAGAGGCTCCTTGAACTGGTCTCACTAAAGGCAATTGACATATCGAATGTATCAATGCTGGTGCGAAAATTTGATATTTTGGTGTCTTCTTGATGATATTTCATATCAGTTCACTTCTATTTATCATCCTGATGCTTGTCAGTATTTCACTTTGAAAGCTATGTGCTCTGCAATTCATTTAGCAAGCAGTATAGCCTTAACCCAGTACTTAGTGGCCTCACAAGTTTTATTTACTGTCAAGTCCTAGCATTGTCCGTAATCTAGTTACGCTAACATCAAGAATAACTTCTTCTAACAGGTCATTGATGGACTAAAGTATTTCATGGACCTTAATATCATCAAAGAACTTCGTTCTATTCGAGGTACCATATCAGGTGATGCACAGGTAACTATATTTAGTGGTCAATGTGACCAGAGTGCGGCAACAGTGGCAAGAAATCTACTACACGGGAGAATTACAAAGCTTACCACGAATGATTCTGTTACTTCTCGAAGTGCATTTGTAGCACAGCATGTACACTTCTGTACTAAAGAGGAGAAGACATCAAAGGTAATTCGAGTGTGCAGACAGAGAAGTCCCGTTCATTCTTACTAAATTATCTACTTACATGCATGTCCTGAATTCATGGTTCATAGTTTTCAGCTTCAGTTGATTAAACTTTCGAACGTTTTGCTGATTACTCGAACACTGCAATGTCTTTTACTTATTTTCAGGTCAAGGAAATTCTTGAGAATGTTTTAGAAAACCATGCTAGTAAGACAGCAAAGGTTTTGCTAGTAGCCGTAAATGATCATGAAGCACAGAAACTCTCTTCATCCCTTAAACTGGAAATTCTCACTGTGAATGATGGCTCACAAGGCAGCACCTTTACCGTATGCAGCAGGTACATTGAATCATTTCAATATTTCTTTTTGTGACATTCCCTATCTCAGAAGACAAACTGAGAACATGTGGAACATAGCCAATATCC
>NC_057804.1:179530795-179536712 GCF_018294505.1 Triticum aestivum
GCGCACCAGTGGACAGTGCGCCATTACTAGTTAAAACTAGTAATGGCGCACTGTCCACTGGTGCGCCATTACTATTTTTGAAAAAAAATTGAAAAGAAATTTGAAAAAAAATGATTTTTTTACTAATGGCGCACCGTGGATGTGGTGCGCCATTACTAGTTTAACTAGTGATGGCGCACTATCCCCTGGTGCGCCAATACTAGTTTTGAAAAAAAAATTGTTACTAATGGTGCAGCGTGGATGTGGTGCGCCATAAGTATTTGGACACTAATGGCGCACCAACACATGGTGCGCCATTAGTATATAGTAGTGGCGCACCACATGTCTCGTGTGCCATTAGTGTCCATTGCATCTATAGCCCTTTTCCTAGTAGTGCATATTACCTGGCCTAGATTTACTGGAAAGAAACAATGGGGTTGCCTTGCTGTTTTCAGAGTTTGTCTTCTTATCTTCAGCAGCCTGCACAAAATTAACACACTAGCATTGCTATCATTGGCCAAATCAGATAATAGGAAAGCAACATTGACACAACGAACGTTTGGGCAACTAGCCTACACCAAATTAACACAATATGGCACATCTATCATCAGCCAGGTAAGGTAGTACGAAAGCAACATTGACACAATGAATGAATGGGCAACCAGAGAAGCACTACAATTCAGTAATGTGTGTGATATGAGATAGTACATTCATGCAACTCAGTATGCAAAACTACCAGGCAGTTTTCCTTACAAAATCCAACATTGGAGCCTTTAACATTTTGCTACAACTAATTTTAGATTAGATAAAGGTTAGATTCATGCCGATTAACAAAATATATGTTGATGTAAAAATATAGTGATATACAACAGGTACTTACATCAGCATTGGAGCACAGAGAATTCCCGCAAGATATTTTCCTCGAATACGATCCCAATGGAGGAAGTCTTCTATCGTTTAACCTTATTTTCTAAAAGAGAGATGGGTAAGAAACATGTAGAAAATATGATCAGAATGCTATAAAATTTCATGATACGAGGATACGCACACTGTCGGGGAAAACTGATCCACGAACACCTATGGGGCCGGCGGACCGGGCCCCTTTCGGTTCGGCGGGGGGCGGAGGTCGCACGAAGAGCAGATCGAGGCGAGGCACACGAGCAGTTTACCCAGCTTCGGAGCTCTCCGGAGAGATAACACTCCTACTGCTGCTTGTCTGGTTGTATTATCTGGTGTTCTTGCTCTCGAGCGAGAGAGTGTGATGTTTTCTGGGCTACCTATGAATCGAAGCAAACTGTCCGAACCTTCGAACCGAACCCCCTTCTACGTTGCGCATGGGCCTCCTTTTATACGCTAAAGGGGTCATCGACAGGTGGCAATGCAGAGGAGGGTAAAAACGTAAAAAGCGAGGTAGTTGATACAGTTGCTTGTACAGTGCACCCTACCTAACCCTGACGGCAGGGGACAAGGGCATTAAATGCCCGTCTGAGTCGCCCGAACAGTGCAGAAAAGGACCGTTAGGGGCGCCACCGTTCGCCACGATGGCGATCTTGTCAGCTTCGCATGCCACTACGCACCGCTGGCTGCACAGCCTCCCGCCACGCGCGCCCGGAGAGGCCCCCAGAGCGACACGTTGGTGGATGCGCTGGAGCGTGGATGCAGAGTGGCCGCCTGCCGCGGTAAGCGCCTTGCCGCTGTCGTTATCTTCGCCGGGCCCAGAAGCTCGTTGCTCACCGGGCCTCGATGTACCTTGTTTAGTCTTCCCGGCAAGCTCCTCTTGTCGGGGCCTTGCTGCCTTGCCGGAGCGCGTGGCGCGTCGCGGCAAGTTCCTTGGAGCGCCTTGGTTGGCCTTCCCGGCAAGCTCCTCTTGCCGGGGTCTTGTCTCCTTAGCTTAAATACTTTGTTCTTGGATGGCTCCAAGGGAACCTTGGGGGATCTTGGCGTTCGCCCGGCAAGCCTTTGCCACGGGGTGCTGCAACTGCCCGTGCACAAGTTCGGGGTACTAGGGTACCCCTATTCTAGTACACCGACACACACGCTTCTTAGAATTGAGTTGACATTCTTTTGCTGGACTGGAGCGGACTAGTTCTTTGGCTACTGGAATCTTCTTATTATCGGTGGGAGTTGGGTTTCTCTATGTTGGAGCAGTATCTATGAAAAATGGAGTTGGTTTATTATCTCCTGGCGTTTGGATCTTTTGAAAAGACCTGGTTTGTAACCCTTCAGATTCTAACATAGCCGTCTTCCCCTTGCATGCCTTATATAGAAGAATGGTGATTCAGTTATAAAACATGCTACAGTAGAGATGGAATAGGTACTGAAGAATAGAAAGGCATGACATATAGACATGTATTCCCTCCATCCGGAAATAAATGGACGGGTCTAGGCGTATTTTAGTTCTAGATACATCAAGTTTTACCCATTTCTGCGACATTTAATCCGGACGGAGGGAGTATGATGTAAGAGCTAGGGATACGACAGGACAACACAGTAAAAAAACACTGAAAACCCCACTACAAAACCAAAGTATACAAACCCACTGATATGAGATAGTACACTCATGCAGCTCAGGATGCAAAACTGCCAGGCAGTTTTCCTTACAAAAATCAACATTGTGGCCTTTAATCATACATTTTGCTACAACTAAATTTAGATCAGATAAAGGTTGGATTCACGCCAATTAACAAAATACATGCTGATGTAAAAATATAGTGATATACAACATGTACTTACATCTACATTGGAGCACAGAGAGTTCCTGCAAGAATCTTTCCTCATAAACGATACCATTGCAGAAATTCTTCTATTTGTTAAGCTTATTTTCTAAAAGAGAGATGGGTAAGAAACATGTAGAAATATGATCAGCATGCTATAAAATTACATGATGCAAGGATATGCACACGCTTCTTAGATTTGAGTTGACATATTTTTGTTGGACTGGAGCGGACTAGTTCTTTGGCCACTGGAATCTGCTTATTATCAGTAGGAGTTAGGTTTCTCTGTGCTGGAGCAGTATCTATAAAAACTGGAGTTGGTTTATTATCTCCTGGCGTTTGGATCTTTTGTAAAGGCCTTGTTTGTAACCCTTCAGATTCTAACATAGTCGTCTTCCCCTTGCATGCCTTGTATAGAAGAATGGTGCTTTAATTATAAAACATGCGACAGCAGAGAGATGGAATAGGTACTGAAGAATAGAAAGGCATGACATATTGACATGTATTCCCTCCATCCGGAAAAAAATGGATGGGTCTAGGCGTATTTTAGTTCTAGATACATCATTTTTTATGCATTTTGGCAACATGTAATCCGGACGGAGGGAGTATGGTGTAAGAGCTAGGGATACGATAGGACAACACAGCAAAAAAACACTAGTTGAATGTAAAACTATATGCTAGCGGAATACGTACAAAAATAACTAAGGCAACATACACGTGTATGATTGGGAAAATAAGATGGCATTGCAACAGAGCACTAGAATAGCACTTCAATGTAAAAAAACATGGTATGGCAGATAGATGAAGTACATACTGATGAATAACAATGCATAAGATATTTAGAAGCATGATGTCCAAATTAAGAAGATGGCATTGCGATAGAGTAGAATGACAGTACTTGAATTTGAAAACATGTTATCATGAATGGAATAGGTACTGAAAAACAGGAATGCATGACATATTTACATGCATGATCAGCATGCTAAGCACATGGCATTACAATAGAGTAGATACACTCCAGGACATTATATGCATGTTGTACCCATATCACAGACCAAGTTAGAGCAAGGACCTTGTGGGGTGAAGAGGATTCATCATCTTTCTCCAGGTCTTCTGAAGAACTGCCTTTACATGTTCCATCATATTGGGTATCATTGACATCAAGTTTATTGGCCTTTACATTGCTCCATGAGGTTCTTGTGGATATATCAGTGTGTGAAATTATATCTGACATGCATGGAAGACAACTAGTAGTTAGATTTATGTAAATGAGTGCCTGTAGGAGATGACATAAATAGTAGGACTGGGGTTAACTAGCAACAACGGGTCTCATAAACTAAAGCGAGAACACAGATGAAAGCTACAGAATATGTATCGTTTGTACTCGAGATTAACTAGATGGCACACAAAAGTATTAAAGACCAACATAGGTAATACTAGAAGTGGTATAATACTATAATCACCAGCCTGTGGGATAGCATTGGCTGATGGATGATAACTATGGAACATCGTTACCTAAAGAACAAGTACTCCCTCCATTTTTGTATACAAGGCCACTACCAAAGTTACAATTTGCAGTTATACAAGACCACTAACACCAATCGAGATAAAATTGATGAGGTTTGCCTCATACTAGCAACTGAGGACATTAAATACCCGTTGCATGCAAAGGTTGGTTTGCATGCACCACATTAATCAACCAACAAGGAGTGAGCAAGTTGTCTTGTTGTGCGTTGGAGAGAAAAATACACATTAACTAACACGTCAAGCAAGGAGAAAAGACTAGGTTGCAACATTGGTTTAAGTAGTCATTAATTTCTACCTTGGTACCTATAATATGGGTTTGTGGCCTTGTATACAAAAATGGAGGGAGTATCTTAGCTGAACTATGGAACAGCGTGAACTCCTGAACAAGACCCGTAAGAGATCAGCATGAATATACAGTGAAATGTGATGATCTATTTTCTGTGCTTAGATGAATAACAAAGCCATAAATGTTGCACACAAGTAAGATGAGGGTACAACCTATCTGGCTGCCATCCATAGGAGTGAGCATCATGTCTGACTTGTCGATGCCCTGTAGTTGTTGTGGCTGTCCATGTCGGGCACGCCCATTCGATGCAGGGAACTGTTGAGTGGGGACTGTAGCTCCCTTCTGGTGTATGCTTCCCTTGTTAGAGCAGCTATGGTGAGTCGTAAGATGGTGTGTCTGAAGATGCATATAACGCATAATGTTAAGAACGACATATCTCTTTGATCTGAAGAAATACACTAAGAGATCAACAGCAAGGTACGAGAGTGGTCACACGTCTTTTGACTGAAGACTAAATTGGGGTCACACGATTTTATTTTATTTTGGTACTGTCCGATCTACGCCGGATGGCTTGATGGCCATCTTGTGCCTCCTGGCTGACACTGTTTGGAATCTTCCCCGAAGAGCCAGCGACCAACGGCAGAGCAGCCTGCCTCCGTCGTCCGTGGCCCCGGCCAAAACCCCGCTCCCCGCCCCACCGCACTGCCGTGGGTGCGCTGCCCCCGGGCCAATCCACAAAGACTCCCCGTCATCCAGATCCGGCTGCGGCAGTAACTTCAACCCACGCAACTCTAAAAGATAGCCATCTAAGCGCTGCTTCCGTGGTGAACTTGCGGCCCCGCACCCTTACGTTAGACACTAGCCAACCGGCAGCCTAGGAGCTCCACCGCCTCGAGGGGTGCTGCTTCCCATTGGGAATCAATTGGCCTAGAATAAAAATTCAGACAACTGACGCCTAAATAAAGTGATTTGAGATGAGGGTGTGACCTATCTGGCGGCATGGTGAAGTAGGCAGGTCCAGCTGCCGAGTCGGTGAGGTCGGCGCGGTTGCGGTGGCGACCGGCGGCAGAGAAAGAGCGATGTCGCGACGGTTAATGGCTACGCGGAGGCAGCGCCAGGACTCTGGACGGATCCGAAGTTGGAGCCGCTCCGGCACCGTGAACAACAGCAGGGGTGAGTCGGCTCCAGTACGGTTCACGCGGCCATCGTCGAGGCAGCACCAGCAGCATGGAGTAAGAGGCACACGACCCAGTGCACGACGGCAATTGGACAGCATCTCCGGCATTAGGGAGGAGGGCGGCTGTGAAATTGGTGTGGTGGGGGGCTCCATGGAGGTGGGGCTGAGGTTTCGTGGCTCGGGAGAAGGGAGCTTCCCGGGGAGAAGGTGACTTGGCGCCCACGAGGTATGAAT